>NW_026730098.1:0-24096 GCF_030272615.1 Cryptomeria japonica
AGGCGACACCGTGCACGCAGCCACCTCAATTGTAAGGCCACTCAGAGACATCCATTTCCCAGGTATATGCCCCCTACACACATGTTGTGGTGCAACCCGCACAGACGAGCACATCTCGACCGATGCACAAATCATTCCCTTCCGAGCGCGACTTGGGTAACCATTCTCCGTGACCACTGCGACCCTCCCGATGGGGGAACGGGACCCTCTGCGGGCCGGAGCACGACGACAAGGGGCCTCGGTTCACAGGAGCCTGGGAAGAACATCCCGTACGGAACCCGGTTACCCGAAAACCACCGCACCGTCGATGCTCGCGACAGTCATGCCGTGAGACTGTGCACCGTGCACGCGACCGAGTAAGGCCACTCAGAGACATCCATTTCCCAGGCATATGCCCCCTACGCACTTTTGGTGGTGCACCCCGCACGAACAATCCCGCCTCGACCAGCCTGAACAATTCCCCTCTCGAAGGAAGGCCTCGGCCTTAATCGTCCACGACAAACAGCTCGACGAGGCATGAAGCACCCACGGGAGCCGGAGCATGACGATGCAGAGTCTCGGTTCACAGGAGCCTGGGAAGAACATCCCGTACGGAACCCTTTACCCGAAAACATCCGAACCGCACATGCTCGCGACAGTCCTGCCGTTAGAGAATGCACCGTGCACGCGACCGAGTAAGGCCACTCAGAGACATCCATTTCCCAGGTATATGCCCCCTACGCACTTTTGGTGGCGCAACTCGCACGAACAGTCCCACCTCGACCCCGTAAACAAGCTTTTTTGCCTCGAAGAGTTCGTCGGAGACGAAGAAGCAACCTTCAGTGCAAACGTAGCACTCTTTTGTGCAACCGCCCAAACAACGCCCCCTCTACCCTCTGTCGAAACACTCGGCATTGCTGCTCCCTAAGGTGAGCTTCTCCTCATAGGCAATTCCGCTCTTATCCGGTCACGTTTGTGTGCCCGAATTTCGCAAGGCAACCTCCATGGGACATGGAAAAGACTCGAGAAGAGAGCTCGCTCACGGGAGAGAGAAGCCAAGGAGACCACGAGAGTGCTGAGAGTGGGACAGCGCTGAATAGGCGGGAGAAGCCTGCGCGTATAAACGGAGATATATATCCAATTGCAACGAAGGAACGTGCCAAAGATCGAGAACAATGGCAGAAATGCTAGTAACGTGCACTTCGGGACCAACGCATCACCGGAAGACAACCGCCAAACATCGAAAGAGTCGCGATGCTCCGCAACCTACGTGCAAAGCGGTCGCACACCGGGTAAGGGAGTGAGAGCCCCAAACATAGCTGGGCGAGGCGCTCACTCCGCTCTTTAATATCTCGTTAATACCGCCAAGGAAATGGCACAAGCACACACACACAAGCATCCTCGGAAGAGGACAGTTCGAGTGACAGGTCAAATCCAAGAGTTCCGAAGACTACCTCCAGGAACAATCGGGAACAAGACCGATTACAAGTCGTCGAGTCTGTTACTGGGCGAACACGAGATGCGCACAGGAAATCGATCAGCCCTCACAATGGCCCAAGGCCAGAGATCGGACTGCTACGATTTACCCCAACAATCATCGTGCCACTCTTCGCAGAGAGGTGATAGACGCCAACGAGCCCGCGCATAGCAATCGAGGTGTAAAAAGGGCGTTGAAGGCAGGAAGCCTGGACGAAAGAGGCTACGAGGTCACCTCGAAGCGGTCTAAGAATCGGGCGCACTTGGGGCGACTACCAGTGCCAACCCCTTATCCCGCGGTGCGTCCGACACACAGAAATTTCCAAGGCGGCCAAGGAGCCTCCCCGCATAGCAATCGGGGTGTGAGGTTACGGATGCAGCATTGATAGCAATCGAGGTGTGAGGCGAAGGATGCAGAAGTGAGAGCCGAGGGATGTAGCAGAGATAGCAATCGGGGTGTGTGATGCAGAAGAGATAGCAATCGAGGTGTGCGGTGGGAAGGGCCCAGCAGCCAGAATGCATGAAGCGACGGATGAAGCAGTGATGACAACCGGGCTGTGAGGAGAGGAGGGATGCAGCCAAGAAAGCAATCAGGGCTCGAGGCAAGGGATGCATCAAGGATAGCAATCATGTTGTGAGGCGAGATTCCAAAGGCTAAACGTGAGAGGCTGCAGGGTCGACTCAGAGAGGTCTATGCATGTGAGAGGCTGAAAGCAAGGTCGACTCGGAGCGGTCTATGCATCGGGCGCGCTTGGGGCGACTACCAGTGCCAACCCCTTATCCCGCGACGCGTCCGACAAAGAGAACGTTCCAAGGCGGCAGAGGAGGTTACCAGCCGAAGGATGCAGTAGCAATAACAGGTATAGTTCCGCGGCGGCCGAGAAGACTCACCGCATAGGAATCGGGATGCGAGGCGAGGGATGCGGCGGGAAGGCCCCGACGGCTAAACGGAAGAGGCTGCAGGGCCGCCTCGGAATGGTCCAAGCATCGGATGCGATTGGGACGACTACCAGTGCCAACCCCTTATCCCGCGATGCGTCCGATACACAGATAGTTCCAAGGCGGCCGAGGAGCCTCACCGCATATCAATCGGGGTGCGAGGCGAGGGATGGGGCGGGAAGGCCCCAACGGCTAGACGGAAGAGGCTTCAGGGCCACCTCGGAATGGTCCAAGCATCGGACGCGCTTGGGGCGACTGCCAGTGCCAACCCCTTATCCCGCGATGCGTCCGATACACAGATGGTTCCAAGGCGGCCGAGGAGCCTCACCGCATAGCAATCGGGGGTGCGAGGCGAGGGATGGGGCGGGAAGGCCCCAACGGCTAGACGGAAGAGGCTTCAGGGCCGCCTAGGAATGGTCCAAGCATCGGACACGCTTGGGGCGACTACCAGTGACAGCCCCCTATCCCGCGATGCGTCCGATACGAAGATGGTTCCAAGGCGGCCGAGGAGCCTCACCGCATAGCAATCGGGGTGCGAGGTGGGGGATGCGGCGAGATGGCCCCAACGGCTAGACGGAAGAGGCCACAGGGCCGCGTCGGAATAGTCCAAGCATCGGACGCGCTTGGGGCGACTACCAGTGACAACCCCTTATCCCGCGATGCGTCCGATACGAAGATAGTTCCAAGGCGGCCGAGGAGCCTCACCGCATAGCAATCGGGGTGCGAGGTGGGGGATGCGGCGAGATGGCCCCAACGGCTAGACGGAAGAGGCTGCAGGGCCGCCTCGGAATAGTCCAAGCATCGGACGCGCTTGGGGCCACTACCAGTGACAACCCCTTATCCCGCGATGCGTCCGATACGAAGATAGTTCCAAGGCGGCCGAAGAGCCTCACCGCATAGCAATCGGGGTGCGAGGTGGGGGATGCGGCGAGATGGCCCCAACGGCTAGACGGAAGAGGCCACAGGGCCGCCTCGGAATAGTCCAAGCATCGGACGCGCTTGGGGCGACTACCAGTGACAACCCCTTATCCCGCGATGCGTCCGATACGAAGATAGTTCCCAGGCGGCCGAGGAGCCTCACCGCATAGCAATCGGGGTGCGAGGCGAGGGATGCGGCGAGATGGCCCCAAAGGCTAGACGGAAGAGGCTGCAGGGCTGCCTCGGAATAGTCCAAGCATCGGACGCGCTTGGGGCGACTACCACTGCCAACCCCTTATCCCGCGATGCGTCCGATACACAGATAGTTCCGAGGCGGCCGAGGAGGTGGGGGATGCAGCGAGATGGCCCCAACGGCTAGACGGAAGAGGCTGCAGGGCCGCCTCGGAATAGTCCAAGCATCGGACGCGCTTGGGGCGACTACCAGTGACAACCCCTTATCCCGCGATGCGTCCGATACACAGATAGTTCCGAGGCGGCCAAGGAGCCTCACCGCATAGCAATCGTGGTGCGAGGTGGGGGATGCGGCGAGATGGCCCCAACGGCTAGACGGAAGAGGCTGCAGGGCCGCCTCGGAATGGTCCAAGCATCGGATGCGCTTGGGGCGACTACCACTGCCAACCCCTTATCCCGCGATGCGTCCGATACACAGATAGTTCCAAGGCGGCCGAGGAGCCTCACAGCATAGCAATCAGGGTGCGAGGCGAGGGATGCGGCGAGAAAGCCCCAACGGCTAGAGGGAAGAGGCTTCAGGTCCGCCTCGGAATGGTCCAAGCATCGGACGCGCTTGGGGCGACTACCAGTGACAACCCCTTATCCCGCGACGCGTCCGATACACAGATAGTTCCAAGGCGGCCGAGGAGCCTCACCGCATAGCAATCGGGGTGCGAGGCGAGGGATGCGGCGAGAAGGACCCAACGGCTACACGGAAGAGGCTTCGGGGCCGCCTCGGAATGGTCCAAGCATCGGACGCGCTTGGGGCGACTACCAGTGACAACCCCTTATCCCGCGACGCGTCCGATACACAGATAGTTCCAAGGCGGCCGAGGAGCCTCACCGCATAGCAATCGGGGTGCGAGGCGAGGGATGCGGCGAGAAGGACCCAACGGCTAGACGGAAGAGGCTTCGGGGCCGCCTCGGAATGGTCCAAGCATCGGACGCGCTTGGGGCGACTACCAGTGACAACCCCTTATCCCGCGACGCGTCCGATACACAGATAGTTCCAAGGCGGCCGAGGAGCCTCACCGCATAGCAATCGGGGTGCGAGGCGAGGGATGCGGCGAGAAGGACCCAACGGCTAGACGGAAGAGGCTTCGGGTCCGCCTCGGAATGGTCCAAGCATCGGACGCGCTTGGGGCGACTACCAGTGACAACCCCTTATCCCGCGACGCGTCCGATACACAGATAGTTCCAAGGCGGCCGAGGAGCCTCACCGCATAGCAATCGGGGTGCGAGGCGAGGGATGCGGCGAGAAGGACCCAACGGCTAGACGGAAGAGGCTTCGGGTCCGCCTCGGAATGGTCCAAGCATCGGACGCGCTTGGGGCGACTACCAGTGACAACCCCTTATCCCGCGACGCGTCCGATACACAGATAGTTCCAAGGCGGCCGAGGAGCCTCACCGCATAGCAATCGGGGTGCGAGGCGAGGGATGCGGCGAGAAGGACCCAACGGCTAGACGGAAGAGGCTTCGGGTCCGCCTCGGAATGGTCCAAGCATCGGACGCGCTTGGGGCGACTACCAGTGACAACCCCTTATCCCGCGACGCGTCCGATACACAGATAGTTCCGAGGCGGCCGAGGAGCCTCACCGCATAGCAATCGGGGTGCGAGGCGAAGGATGCGGCGAGAAGGACCCAACGGCTAGACGGAAGAGGCTTCGGGTCCGCCTCGGAATGGTCCAAGCATCGGACGCGCTTGGGGCGACTACCAGTGACAACCCCTTATCCCGCGACGCGTCCGATACACAGATAGTTCCAAGGCGGCCGAGGAGCCTCACCGCATAGCAATCGGGGTGCGAGGCGAGGGATGCGGCGAGAAGGACCCAACGGCTAGACGGAAGAGGCTTCAGGGCCGCCTCGGAATGGTCCAAGCATCGAACGCGCTTGGGGCGACTACCAGTGACAACCCCTTATCCCGCGACGCGTCCGATACACAGATAGTTCCGAGGCGGCCGAGGAGCCTCACCGCATAGCAATCGGGGTGCGAGGCGAGGGATGCGGCGAGAAGGACCCAACGGCTAGACGGAAGAGGCTTCAGGGCCGCCTCGGAATGGTCCAAGCATCGGACGCGCTTGGGGCGACTACCAGTGACAACCCCTTATCCCGCGACGCGTCCGATACACAGATAGTTCCGAGGCGGCCGAGGAGCCTCACCGCATAGCAATCGGGGTGCGAGGCGAGGGATGCGGCGAGAAGGACCCAACGGCTAGACGGAAGAGGCTTCAGGGCCGCCTCGGAATGGTCCAAGCATCGGACGCGCTTGGGGCGACTACCAATGACAACCCCTTATCCCGCGACGCGTCCGATACACAGATAGTTCCGAGGCGGCCGAGGAGCCTCACCGCATAGCAATCGGGGTGCGAGGCGAGGGATGCGGCGAGAAGGACCCAACGGCTAGACGGAAGAGGCTTCAGGGCCGCCTCGGAATGGTCCAAGCATCGGACGCGCTTGGGGCGACTACCAGTGACAACCCCTTATCCCGCGACGCGTCCGATACACAGATAGTTCCGAGGCGGCCGAGGAGCCTCACCGCATAGCAATCGGGGTGCGAGGCGAGGGATGCGGCGAGAAGGACCCAACGGCTAGACGGAAGAGGCTTCAGGGCCGCCTCGGAATGGTCCAAGCATCGGACGCGCTTGGGGCGACTACCGTTGCCAACCCCTTATCCCGCGATGCGTCTGATACACAGATAGTTCCGAGGCGGCCGAGGAGCCTCACCGCATAGCAATCGGGTTGCGAGGCAGATTATTGGGAAGGGAACCCCCTGGGATGCGGCTCAAGCAGTGCCCAAAGGGACTGGAATGCGGAATCACATCGAGAGACCCAAATGCTATACGAGGGCTCAAATCGAATTATCGATTTGGCCACGACATGGACGCATCGGAACGACTACCTTTGCCGAACCACTCGCAATTGCATCCATACCGAAACCAATAGACATTTCCGTTAGAGCCCTCGCATAGCATTCGGGAATCTCGCATGCCCCTCTAAATCGACCAATGCTGGCGCTCAATGAAAATCCGAGCGCTACCACCGTTCGAGCGCCAGCATTGGTCGAGTTAGAGGGGCACGGGGGAGAATGCTCCAGTCAACACCTCCCCTATATAAGTTATTTGTCCGATTCTCGCACAACCGTAGTCTGCCTCGTCGAATCAAACAACGGTCCCAGATTCCGACTTCCGTTCCGTAGAGACCCAAAAGCTAGATGGAGGCTCGCAAGAAAGAGAGTCGGCGCATAGCAATCGGGTTTCTCGAACGTTTAGGGACCGAGCTCACTTGCGGATAGGGCAAAATCCGCCAAGCAACCCAAAAGCTAGACGGGGGCTCGAATCGAATCGCCTAGGCGGCCACAACAACGACGTGTTGGATCGACTACCAGTGCCAAACCATTCAGCAAGACTAGTCTGTGTCGAGGCCGGATAGAGATTCTCAGAGAGCGCCCGCATAGCATTTAGGAGACCTGCCGCGTCCCTCACACTCGACAAATGGTGGTGCACGTTTATAAATCCGAGCGATCCCAACCCTTTCAAGCACCAACATCGGTCGAGATAGAGGGGCACGGAGGGGGCTGCGTGAGACAACACAGTCCCCTATATAAGTTATTTGTCCGATTCTCACACATCCGAAGAATGGTCATCAAATCGGACAACAGCCCAAACTTCCGACTTCCGTCCCAGAAAGCCCAAGAGCTATCTAAAACGTTCATGGCCGGAACTCGATCGCGGCTATACCAGTCCGCCAAGCAACCCAAAAGCTAGACTGGAGCTCTAGTCGAATCACCTCTGTGGCCATTGCAAGGACGTGTTGGAGCGACTACCATTGCCGAACCATTCCGCAGGTCGAGTCCATACCAAGGCCGCATAGAGATTCACGATGAGCTCCTGCATAGCAATCAGGAGACTTGCCGTGTCCATCACAATCGATAAATCCTGGTGCAAGATTTTTGCATCCGAGCGCTCCAACCAGTCGAGCACCAGCATCAATCGACATAAACGGGCACGGGGGGAGGATGCTCGAGAACACTACCTCCCCTATATAAGTTATTTGTCCGATTCTCAAGCAGCCGAAGTCTGGTCATCGAATCGGGTCAAAGACCACAACTTCCGACTTTACCCACAATGCAAGTCATCGAATCGAACATCGGCCCCCGAGTCGGACTCCATGCGTATGTCAGGTCATCGGACCCAAATTCCGCCTTCCTGCGCATGGCGGGCCATCAATATCAACTCGGTCATCGGACCCAAACTCCGCCTTTTTGCGTATGGCACGCCTTCAAATCGGTCATCGGACCCAAATTCCGCCTTCCTGTGCATGGCGGGCCATCAACATCAACTCGGTCATCGGACCCAAATTCCGCCTTTCTGCGCATGGCACGCCATCAACTCGGTCATCGGACCCAAATTCCGCCTTCCTGCGCATGGCAGGTCATCGGACACAAATTCAGACCTCGCCAATATGCCTACGTATCGAATCGGTCATCGGACCCAACTTCCGACTTCATCCATACTGTAGGGTCTTTGAGGTTGGCGCGGTGCGCTCAACCCAGGGAGTCGACCCATCGAAGCATACACCTCCCCTATATAAGCTATTTGTCCGATTCCCACACCTGTGTAGTTTGCACCTCTGACCAGGACATCGACCCCAACTTCCGAACTCGACTGCAACGACGGCACCAGCGCCTTGGTGCGCACCTTGCGACGCACAGTCCCAACATTCGCCTTCCTGCACATGGCAGGTCATCGGACCCAAATTCCGACCTCGCGAGTATGCCTACATATCGAATCGGTCATCGGACCCAACTTCCGACTTCATCCATACCGTAGGGTCTTTGAGGTTGGCGCGGTGCGCTCAACCCGGGGAGTCGACCCAACGAAGCATACACCTCCCCTATATAAGCTATTTGTCCGATTCCCACACCTGTGTAGTTTGCACCTCCGATCAAGACATCGACCCCAACTTCCGAACTCGCCTCCAACGACCGAACCAGCGCCTTGGTGCGCACCTTGCAACGCACAGTGCCAACATTCGCCTTCCTGCACGTGGCAGGTCATCGGACCCAAATTCCGACCTCGCGAGTATGCCTACATATCGAATCGGTCATCGGACCCAACTTCCGACTTCATCCATACCGTAGGGTCTTTGAGGTTGGCGCGGTGCGCTCAACCCGGGGAGTCGACCCAACGAAGCATACACCTCCCCTATATAAGCTATTTGTCCGATTCCCACACCTGTGTAGCTTGCACCTCCGATCAGGACATCGACCCCAACTTCCGAACTCGACTAAAAAGACCGCACCAGCGCCTTGGTGTGCACCTTGCAACGCACAGTGTCAACATTCGCCTTCCTGCACATGGCAGGTCATCGGACCCAAATTCCGACCTCATGAGCATACCTACTAATCGAATCGGTCATCGGACCCAACTTCCGACTTCATCCATACCGTAGGGTCTTTGAGGTTGGCGCGGTGCGCTCAACCTGGGGAGTCGACCCATCGAAGCATACACCTCCCCTATATAAGCTATTTGTCCGATTCCGACACCTGTGTAGTTTGCACCTCCGCTCAGGACATCGACCCCAACTTCCGAACTCGCCTGCAACGACCGAACCAGCGCCTTGGTGCGCACCAAAAGTGCGCACTTTTGGAGGGCACTTTTCTGCGCTCCAAAGGTGCGCACTTTTGGAGGGCACTTTTTGGAGGGCACTTTTCTGCGCTCCAAAGGTGCGCACTTTTGGAGGGCACTTTTTGGAGGGCACTTTTCTGCGCTCCAAAGGTGCGCACTTTTGGAGGGCACTTTTTGGAGGGCACTTTTCTGCGCTCCAAAGGTGCGCACTTTTGGAGGGCACTTTTTGGAGGGCACTTTTCTGCGCTCCAAAGGTGCGCACTTTTGGAGGGCACTTTTCTGCGCTCCAAAGGTGCGCACTTTTGGAGGGCACTTTTTGGAGGGCACTTTTCTGCGCTCCAAAGGTGCGCACTTTTGGAGGGCACTTTTTGGAGGGCACTTTTCTGCGCTCCAAAGGTGCGCACTTTTGGAGGGCACTTTTTGGAGGGCACTTTTCTGCGCTCCAAAGGTGCGCACTTTTGGAGGGCACTTTTGTGCACTCCAAAGGTGCGCACTTTTGGAGGGCACTTTTCCTGTGCTCCAAAGGTGCACACCTAGGTGAGCACCTTCGACCACACCTTGTAGCACACCAAACTCTGACTTTCGACTTCATCCGCAATGCAGGGTCTTTGAGGTTGGCGCAATGCGCACAACCAGGGGAGTCGACCCATCAAACCCAACACCTCCCCTATATAAGCTATTTGTCTGATTCTCATACATGCGTAGCCTGCAGGAGCAATTAGGACATCGACCCCAACTTTCGGCTTCTAAACGAAAACAAGGTCTTTGAGGTTGGTGTAATGCGAACAACTAGGGGAGTCAACCCATCAAACCCAACACCTCCCCTATATAAGCTATTTGTCTGATTCTCATACATGTGTAGTCTACAGGAGCAATTAGGACATCGACCCCAACTTTTGACTTCTTAACGAAAACAAGGTCTTTGAGGTTGACGTAATGCGCACAACCAGGGGAGTCGACCCATCAAACCCAACACCTCCCCTATATAAGCTATTTGTCCGATTCTCATACATGTGTAGCCTGCAGGAGCCATTAGGACATTGACCCCAACTTTTGACTTCTTAACGAAAACAAGGTCTTTGAGGTTGGCGTAATGCGCACAACCAAGGGAGTTGACCCATCAAACCCAACACCTCCCCTATATAAGCTATTTGTCTGATTCTCATACATGTGTAGCCTGCAACAACGATTAGGACATCCACCCCAACTTCTGAATTTGTCTGCGTTGACCGCACCAAAGGTGCACGCCTTGGTGCTCACCAAAATCCGACTTCCGACTTCTTCTGCTATGCGGGGTCTTTGAGGTTGGCGCAGTGCGCACAACCAGGGGAGTCAACCCACCGAATGCAACACCTCCCCTATATAAGCTATTTGTCTGATTCTCATACATGCGTAGACTGCAGCAATGATTAGGACATCCACCCCAACTTTTGACTTCTTAAACAAGACAGGGTCTTTGAAGTTGGTGCAGTGCACACAACCAGGGGAGTCGACCCATCAAACGCAACACCTCCCCTATATAAAGCTATTTGTCCGATTCTCATACGTGTAGTCTGCAGCAGCGATTAGGACATCGACCCCAACTTCCGAATTCGTTTGCATTGACCGCACCAAAGGTGCACGCCTTGGTGTGCACCCTGGAGTGCACTTTGGTGCTCACCTCGGTGCACACTTTGGTGTGCACCTCGGTGTGCACCAAAGGTGCGCACCTTGGAGCGCACCAAAGGTGTACACTTTGGAGCGCACCACATAGGGTCTTTGAGAGGTTGGCGCAGTGCGCACACCAAGGTGGGTGTTGAGGTGCGTGCCGAGGTGGGTGGGTGCTAGGGTGCGCTCCATGGTGGGTGCCAGGGTGGGTGCGTGCTAGGGTGGATTCCAAAGAGGGTCATAGGGTGGGTGCCAAGGTGGGTTGGTGATATAGTGGGTTCAAAGGTGGGTACTAGGGTGGGTTCCAAGGTGGGTCACAAGTTGGGTGCCAGGATGCGTGGGTGTTAGGTTGGGTGCCAAGGTGGGCTCCTGCGTGGGTGGGTGCTAGGGTGGGTTTCAAGGTGGACGCGAGGGCGGGTGCCAAGGTGGGTAACAAGTTGGGTGTTAGGATGGGTGAGTGCTAGAGTGGGTGCCAAGGTGGGTGGGTGCTAAGGTGGATGCCAAGGTGGTTCACAGGGTGGGTGGGTTCTAGGGTGAGTTCCAAGGTGGGTCACAGGTTCAGTGCTAGGGTGGGTGTCAAGGCGGGTGTCGAGGTGCCTGGGTGCTAGGGTGTGGATGCCAATGTGGGTCATAGGGTGGGTACTAGGGTGGGCTGCAATGTGGGTGCCAAGGTGGGTAACATGCTCGGTGGGTTCTAAATTGGGTGCCAGGGTGGGTGTGCACCCACCTTGCCCGAGGTGGGTGCCAAGGTGCCAGTGTGGGTGGGTGCTAAGGTGGATGCCAAGGTGGGTGAGAAGGTGGGTGATAGGTTGAGTGGTAGGATGGGTGGGTGCCAAGATGGGTCACAGGGTGGGTGCAAGGGTGGGTAGGTGCTAGGGTTGGTGTCAGGGTGGGTGGGTGCTAGGTTGGGTTCCAAGGTGGGTGCGAGGGTGAGTGTCAAGGTGGGTCACAGGTTAGGTGCTAGGATGGGTGAGTGCTAGGGTGCAAAGGTGCCAGGGTGGGTGCTAGGATGGGTCGATGCTAGGGTGAGTGGCAAGGTGGGTCCACAAGTGTCAAGGTGGGTGCCGAGGTGGGTGCCAAGTCGGCGACTGCTATGGTGGATGCCAAGGTGGGTCACGGGGTGGGTGCCAAGTTGCTAGGTTGGGTTCCAAGGTGGGTGCCAACGTGGGTGCTAGGGTGCGTGGGTTAAAGGGTGTGTCACAACGTGGGTGCCAGGATGGGTGCGCACCCACACTGGCCAAGACGGGTGCGGGTGCAAGGTTGGGTTCCAAGCCCGGTCACAGGCTGGGTGCTAGGATGGGTGGGTGCCAAGGTGGGCACCAGGGTGGGTGCACCCACCCTGGCCAAGGTGGGTCACGGGGTGGGTCCTAGGGTGGGTAACGGGGTGGGTACTAAGGTGCGTGCCAAGGTGGGTCATAGGGTGGGTGCCAAGGTGGGCACCAGGGTGGGTGTGCACCAACCCTAGCCAGGGTAGGTCACGGGGTGGTTGTCGGGGTGGGCGTCAAGGAGCCAAGGTGGGTGGCAAGTAGCCAAGTTGCGTGCCAAGGTGGGTGTCGGGGTGGGTGCCAAGGATCCAAGGTGGGTGCCAAGGAACCAAGGTGGGTGTCTGGGTGGGTGCCGAGGTGGGAGCCAGGGTGGGTCCCAAGGTGAGTGCAAAGGTGGGTGCCAGGGTCAAGGTGAGTGCCAATGTGGGTTCCAAGGTGCCAGGGTCAGGGTGAGTGCCAATGTGGGTTCAAAGGTGCTAAGTTGGGTGCGAGGTTGGGTGCGAGGGTGGGTGGGTGCCAAGGTGTGCTAGGTGGAAGCCCGGGTGGGTCGGCATCCCATGGGTGTCGAGTTGGGTGCCTGATGGGTGCTTCTTGTCAAGTTTTAGTCGTCGGGACTCATTTCGAGCCTTAGAGGTCGTTTCTTGTCCGGTTGCCCTGTCTTCGACCTGGGAACCCAATTTTGGTCCTCGGGTCCCATTTTTTTTTGTCTCGCATCCCACTTTTGGCCTGTGGCCTTTTCGGGGTCGATTCTCGTTTTGGGCATCAGAGCATGTTTCTTCTCCTAAAACCCAATATTTGTTTATTAAGTCTCGGAACACATTTTTGTTCTCGTGGACCCATCATGGGTCTTGGAACGCATTTGTGGTCCTTGGGTCCCATTTTGCATCCCGAAACTTGTGTTTTGGTGCTTGATCCCTATTTTGGGTGCCCACCTTGCACCAAGTGCGCACCCGGGGCAAACCGAGCGCCTTGGTGCACCGGGGCAAGATCGAGCGTGCACCCGAGGCGCCCCGAACATGCACCAAGGTGCACTCGGCCCACATGTGAGCGCAGGTCGTTGCGCCCGAGGTGGTGTGTGGGCACCGCGTTGCAGACGGGACACTGCACGCACACGACGCCCCCTCCAGGTGCACGCACGTAGGCCGGGCCGGGTGCACACCCGACGCCCTAGCAAGGTGCGCGCACCCGGGCAGGGCTCACACTTGGCGAACGGGGCGCACTTCGCGAGGGAGGGTGTGCACCTCGACGGGGGTGGGTGGCCGGGGTGGATTCGCACGTGGGTCGCGGTTTGCTAAGTACACACTGCGACAAGCTCATAACGGGTGCGATCATACCAGCATTAGTGCACCGGATCCCATCAGAACTCCGCAGTTAAGCGCGCTTGGGCCGGAGTAGTACTGGGATGGGTGACCTCCCGGGAAGTCCCGGTGTTGCACCCTTTTTTAGTTTTTCGCCGGGCGTCGCAATGCTATTTGAATAAACCTTTTGCCCGTTTGCGTTCTCGTCGGGGCCGGGCCGGGCCGGGGTGCGCTGCCCGCACTACCGCGCGCGCGGGGGCGACACCGAGCGCGCACCCGAGGCACCCCGAGCACACAGGCCACGGTGCAACCCGGGCGTTGTGCGCGCACCCCGGTGCGCCCGAGGTGCTGCGCGCGCACCCAGGTGAAATCGGTGTGCACCTCGGCCAGTGCGCGCTCGGTCGAGTCGCGCACGTTGGCCAAGGTGCACGGTGATGTTTCTTACTCTAAGGTTCCGCACCAGACGCCCGGGACAGGTGAGCGAAGCTGGGCGGGGCCGGGTGCGCGGCCGGGGCAGGTGCACGCAGCTGGAGAGAGCTTTGGAGCACACTTCGGAGCGCACCAATGATGCGCTCCATTCAAAAGTTTCCTGAAAAGGCAAAAAAAGTTGAGATTATAGAATTTCCCACTTGAGAGATTGTAAAAAAAAAAAATTTAAAATGAAGGAAACGCGGGTGCCAAGGTGTGCGCAGCCCAGCCAAGGTGTGCGCACCAAGGCGCCCACCCTGGCGAAGGTGCACGCAAGGTGCGCACCCGAGGCAAACCGGACAATTAACCCAACTTTCGACTTCGCGCGCACCTTGGAGCGCACTTCGGAGCGCTCCTTGGTGCGCACCAATCTTGGGCACCTCGGAGTGCACCATGGCGCCCACCAAGGTGCGCACCCGGGGCAAACCGAGCTCCGACTTCGTGCGCACCTTGGAGCGCACGAAAGGTGCGCACCATGGCGCCCACCAAGGTGCGCAGCCCAGCCAAGGCGTGCGCATCAAGGTGCGCACCCTGGCGAAGGTGCGCACCCGGGGCAAACCGAGCTCCGACTTCGTGCGCACCTTGGAGCGCACAAAAGGTGCGCAACCCAGCCAAGGTGTGCGCACCCCGGTCAAACCGAGCTCCGAATCGTGCGCACCAGAGGTGCACGCCATCGTGCGCACCTTGGAGCACACTTCGGAGCCCTCCTTGGTGCGCGCCGATGTTGCGCACCTCGGAGCGCACCCGGGGAAAACAATGCAATTAACCCGACTTTCGACTTCGTGGGCACCTCGGAGCGCTCTCGGGTTCGCACCTCGGAGCACACCGAGGTGCGCACCTTTGATGCGCTGCCTTCACCAATTTCCAGAAAAGGCAAGAAAACATTGAGAAGGTGTGCGCACCGAGGTGCCCACCCTGGCGAAGGTGCACGCGAGGTGCGCACCCGGGGCAAACCGGGCTCCGACTTCGTGCACGCCGCACCTTGGAGCACACTTCGGAGCGCTCCTTGGTGCGCACCAGGGCGCGCAACCCAGCCGAGGTGCCCACCCCGGCGAAGGTGCACGCGAGGTGCGCACCCGGGGCAAACCGGGCTCCGACTTCGTGCACGCCATGGTGCCCACCGCGGCGAAGGTGCACGCGAGGTGCGCACCCGGGGCAAACCGGGCTCCGACTTCGTGCACGCCGCACCTTGGAGCACACTTCGGAGCGCTCCTTGGTGCGCACCATGGTGCCCACCAGGGCGCGCAACCCCGCCGAAGGTGCACGCGAGGTGCGCACCCGGGGCAAACCGGGCTCCGACTTCGTGCACGCCGCACCTTGGAGCACACTTCGGAGCGCTCCTTGGTGCGCACCATGGTGCCCACCAGGGCGCGCAACCCCGCCGAAGGTGCACGCGAGGTGCGCACCCGGGGCAAACCGGGCTCCGACTTCGTGCACGCCATGGTGCGCACCGCGGCGAAGGTGCGCACCCGGGGCAAACCGGGCTCCGACTTCGTGCACGCCGCACCTTGGAGCACACTTCGGAGCGCTCCTTGGTGCGCACCAGGGCGCGCAACCCAGCCGAGGTGCCCACCCCGGCGAAGGTGCACGCGAGGTGCGTACCCGGGGCAAACCGGGCTCCGACTTCGTGCACGCCGCACCTTGGAGCACACTTCGGAGCGCTCCTTGGTGCGCACCATGGTGCCCACCAGGCCGCGCAACCCAGCCAAGGTGTGCGCACCAAGGTGCACGCGAGGTGCGCACCCGGGGCAAACCGGGGTCCGACTTCGTGCACGCCGCACCTTGGAGCACACATCGGGGCGCTCCCGGGTTCGCACCGGCGTTGCGCACCGTGGTGGGCACCTCGGAGCACACCAAGGTGGGCAGCGAGGTGCGCACCTTTGATGCGATGCCTTCACTAATTTCCATAAAAGGCAAAAAAAAAACGAGATTTTAAAATTTCCGTTTTGAAAGATAGTGAGAAAAAGGGAATGCTGGTGCCATCTTGAGCCCGCCCTGGTGCGCAGCCCAGCCAAGGTGTGCGCACCAAGGTGCCCACCCTGGCGAAGGTGCGCGCCCGGGCAATTAATCCAACTTCCAACTTCGCGCGCGCCAGGGTGGGAGCGCACCCAACAACCGGGCCTGGGAAGAGCCAATGCGAGAAACCCCACCAAACGCTCTGACAAAAAAAGAGGGGGCGCTCCAGTAACCCCGCTTCGGAGCGCACCCTGGGCAAACCCAGCCAAGGTGCCCACCCCGGCCAAGGTGCAGGCGAGGTGCGCACCCGGGGCAAACCGGGCTCCGACAACGTGCACGCCGCACCTTGGAGCACACTTCGTAGCGCTCCCGGGTGCGCACCTCAGAGCACACCAAGGTGGGCAGCGAGGTGCGCACCTTTGATGCGCTGCCTTCACTAATTTCCAGAAAAGGCAAAAAAAAAAGGAGATTTTAAAATTTCCGTTTTGAAAGATAGTGAAAAAAACGGAACGCGCGTGCCATCTTGAGCCCGCCCTGGTGCGCAGCCCAGGTAAGGTGCCCACCCTGGCAAAGGTGCGCACCCGGGCAATTAACCCTACTTCCGACTTCGTGCGCGCCAGGGTGGCAACCGGGCCTCGGAAGAGCCAATGCGAGAAACCCCACCAAACGCTCCGACAAAAAAAGAGGCGGCGCTCCAATAACCCCGCTTCGGAGCGCAGCCGGGGCAAACCCAGCCAAGGTGCCCACCCCGACGAAGGTGCACGCGAGGTGCGCACCCGGGGCAAACCGGGCTCCGACAACGTGCACGCAGCACCTTGGAGCACACTTCGAAGCACTCCCGGGTGCCCACCGGCGTTGCGCACCGTGGTGGGCAGCGAGGTGCGCACCTTTGATGCGCTGCCTTCACTAATTTCCAGAAAAAGGCAAAAAAAAATGAGATTTTAAAATTTCCGTTTTGAAAGATAGTGAAAAAAAAGGAACGCGGGTGCCATCTTGAGCCCGCCCTGGTGCGCAGCCCAGGCAAGGCATGCGCACCAAGGTGCCCACCCGAGGTGCACACCCGGGGCAAACCGGGCTCCGACTTCGTGCAGGCCGCACCTTGGAGCACACTTCGGAGCGCTCCTTGGTGCGCACCATGGTGCCCACCAGGGCGCGCAACCCAGCCAAGGTCTGCACACCAAGGTGCCCACCCCGGCGAAGGTGCACGCGAGGTGCGCACCCGGGGCAAACCGGGCTCCGACTTCGTGCACGCCATGGTGCCCACCGCGGCGAAGGTGCACGCGAGGTGCGCACCCGGGGCAAACCGGGCTCCGACTTCGTGCACGCCGCACCTTGGAGCACACTTCGGAGCGCTCCTTGGTGCGCACCATGGTGCCCACCAGGGCGCGCAACCCAGCCAAGGTGTGCGCACCAAGGTGCACGCGAGGTGCGCACCCGGGGCAAACCGGGGTCCGACTTCGTGCACGCCGCACCTTGGAGCACACATCGGAGCGCTCCCAGGTTCGCACCAGCGTTGCGCACCTTTGATGCGCTGCCTTCACTAATTTCAAGAAAAGGCAAAAAAAAACGAGATTTTAAAATTTCCGTTCTGAAAGATAGTGAAAAAAACGGAACGCGGGTGCCATCTTGAGCCCTTCCTGGTGCGCAGCCCAGGCAAGTTGTGCGCACCAAGGTGCCCACCCTGGCGGAGGTGCGCGCCCGGGGCAATCCGGGCTCCGACTTCGTGCACTGCATGGTGCCCACCAAGGCGCGCAACCCAGCCAAGGTGCCCACCGCAGCGAAGGTGCACGCGAGGTGCGCACCCGAGGTGCACACCCGGGGCAAACCGGGCTCCGACTTCGTGCACGCCGCACCTTGGAGCACACTTCAGAGCGCTCCTTGGTGCGCACCAGGGCGCGCAACCCAGCCGAGGTGCCCACCCCGGCGAAGGTGCACGCGAGGTGCGCACCCGGGGCAAACCGGGCTCCGACTTCGTGCACGCCATGGTGCCCACCGCGGCGAAGGTGCGCACCCGGGGCAAACCGGGCTCCGACTTCGTGCACGCCGCACCTTGGAGCACACTTCGGAGCGCTCCTTGGTGCGCACCATGGTGCCCACCAGGCCGCGCAACCCAGCCAAGGTGTGCGCACCAAGGTGCACGCGAGGTGCGCACCCGGGGCAAACCGGGGTCCGACTTCGTGCACGCCGCACCTTGGAGCACACATCGGGGCGCTCCCGGGTTCGCACCGGCGTTGCGCACCGTGGTGGGCACCTCGGAGCACACCAAGGTGGGCAGCGAGGTGCGCACCTTTGATGCGATGCCTTCACTAATTTCCATAAAAGGCAAAAAAAAAACGAGATTTTAAAATTTCCGTTTTGAAAGATAGTGAGAAAAAGGGAATGCTGGTGCCATCTTGAGCCCGCCCTGGTGCGCAGCCCAGCCAAGGTTTGCGCACCAAGGTGCCCACCCTGGCGAAGGTGCGCGCCCGGGCAATTAACCCAACTTCCAACTTCGCGCGCGCCAGGGTGGGAGCGCACCCAACAACCGGGCCTGGGAAGAGCCAATGCGAGAAACCCCACCAAACTCTCTGACAAAAAAAGAGGGGGCGCTCCAGTAACCCCGCTTCGGAGCGCACCCTGGGCAAACCCAGCCAAGGTGCCCACCCCGGCCAAGGTGCAGGCGAGGTGCGCACCCGGGGCAAACCGGGCTCCGACAACGTGCACGCCGCACCTTGGAGCACACTTCGTAGCGCTCCCGGGTGCGCACCTCAGAGCACACCAAGGTGGGCAGCGAGGTGCGCACCTTTGATGCGCTGCCTTCACTAATTTCCAGAAAAGGCAAAAAAAAAAGGAGATTTTAAAATTTCCGTTTTGAAAGATAGTGAAAAAAACGGAACGCGCGTGCCATCTTGAGCCCGCCCTGGTGCGCAGCCCAGGTAAGGTGCCACCCTGGCAAAGGTGCGCACCCGGGCAATTAACCCTACTTCCGACTTCGTGCGCGCCAGGGTGGCAACCGGGCCTCGGAAGAGCCAATGCGAGAAACCCCACCAAACGCTCCGACAAAAAAAGAGGCGGCGCTCCAATAACCCCGCTTCGGAGCGCAGCCGGGGCAAACCAAGCCAAGGTGCCCACCCCGACGAAGGTGCACGCGAGGTGCGCACCCGGGGCAAACCGGGCTCCGACAACGTGCACGCAGCACCTTGGAGCACACTTCGAAGCACTCCCGGGTGCCCACCGGCGTTGCGCACCGTGGTGGGCAGCGAGGTGCGCACCTTTGATGCGCTGCCTTCACTAATTTCCAGAAAAAGGCAAAAAAAAATGAGATTTTAAAATTTCCGTTTTGAAAGATAGTGAAAAAAAAGGAACGCGGGTGCCATCTTGAGCCCGCCCTGGTGCGCAGCCCAGGCAAGGCATGCGCACCAAGGTGCCCACCCGAGGTGCACACCCGGGGCAAACCGGGCTCCGACTTCGTGCAGGCCGCACCTTGGAGCACACTTCGGAGCGCTCCTTGGTGCGCACCATGGTGCCCACCAGGGCGCACCCGAGGCAAACCGGGCTCCGACTTCGTGCACGCCGCACCTTGGAGCACACATCGGAGCGCTCCCAGGTTCGCACCAGCGTTGCGCACCTTTGATGCGCTGCCTTCACTAATT
Source organism: Cryptomeria japonica (assembly GCF_030272615.1). Lineage (NCBI taxonomy): Eukaryota > Viridiplantae > Streptophyta > Pinopsida > Cupressales > Cupressaceae > Cryptomeria > Cryptomeria japonica. Next base: position 19,437 of record NW_026730098.1, read on the forward strand.
TCCAGAAAAGGCAAAAAAAAACGATATTTTAAAATTTCCGTTCTGAAAGATAGTGAAAAAAACGGAACGCGGGTGCCATCTTGAGCCCTTCCTGATGCGCAGCCCAGGCAAGTTGTGCGCACCAAGGTGCCCACCCTGGCGGAGGTGCGCGCCCGGGGCAAACCGGGCTCCGACTTCGTGCACTGCATGGTGCCCACCAAGGCGCGCAACCCAGCCAAGGTGCCCACCGCAGCGAAGGTGCACGCGAGGTGCGCACCCGAGGTGCACACCCGGGGCAAACCGGGCTCCGACTTCGTGCACGCCGCACCTTGGAGCACACTTCAGAGCGCTCCTTGGTACGCACCAGGGCGCGCAACCCAGCCAAGGTGCTCACCCCGGCGAAGGTGCACGCGAGGTGCGCACCCGGGGCAAACCGAGCTCGGACTTCGTGCACGCCGCACCTTGGAGCACACATCGGAGCGCTCCCGGGTTCGCACCAGCATTGCGCACCTTTGATGCGCTGCCTTCACTAATTTCCAGAAAAGGCAAAAAAAAGAAAAAAATGAGATTTTAAAATTTCCGTTTTGAAAGATAGTGAAAAAAACGGAACGCGGGTGCCATCTTGAGCCCGCCCTGGTGTGCAGCCCAGGCAAGTTGTGCGCACCAAGGCACCCACCCTGGCCAAGGTGGGTCACGGGGTGGGTCCTAGGGTGGGTAACGGGGTGGGTACTAAGGTGCGTGCCAAGGTGGGTCATAGGGTGGGTGCCAAGGTGGGCACCAGGGTGGGTGTGCACCAACCCTAGCCAGGGTAGGTCACGGGGTGGTTGTCGGGGTGGGCGTCAAGGAGCCAAGGTGGGTGGCAAGTAGCCAAGTTGCGTGCCAAGGTGGGTGTCGGGGTGGGTGCCAAGGATCCAAGGTGGGTGCCAAGGAACCAAGGTGGGTGTCTGGGTGGGTGCCGAGGTGGGAGCCAGGGTGGGTCCCAAGGTGAGTGCAAAGGTGGGTGCCAGGGTCAAGGTGAGTGCCAATGTGGGTTCCAAGGTGCCAGGGTCAGGGTGAGTGCCAATGTGGGTTCAAAGGTGCTAAGTTGGGTGCGAGGTTGGGTGCGAGGGTGGGTGGGTGCCAAGGTGTGCTAGGTGGAAGCCCGGGTGGGTCGGCATCCCATGGGTGTCGAGTTGGGTGCCTGATGGGTGCTTCTTGTCAAGTTTTAGTCGTCGGGACTCATTTCGAGCCTTAGAGGTCGTTTCTTGTCCGGTTGCCCTGTCTTCGACCTGGGAACCCAATTTTGGTCCTCGGGTCCCATTTTTTTTTGTCTCGCATCCCACTTTTGGCCTGTGGCCTTTTCGGGGTCGATTCTCGTTTTGGGCATCAGAGCATGTTTCTTCTCCTAAAACCCAATATTTGTTTATTAAGTCTCGGAACACATTTTTGTTCTCGTGGACCCATCATGGGTCTTGGAACGCATTTGTGGTCCTTGGGTCCCATTTTGCATCCCGAAACTTGTGTTTTGGTGCTTGATCCCTATTTTGGGTGCCCACCTTGCACCAAGTGCGCACCCGGGGCAAACCGAGCGCCTTGGTGCACCGGGGCAAGATCGAGCGTGCACCCGAGGCGCCCCGAACATGCACCAAGGTGCACTCGGCCCACATGTGAGCGCAGGTCGTTGCGCCCGAGGTGGTGTGTGGGCACCGCGTTGCAGACGGGACACTGCACGCACACGACGCCCCCTACAGGTGCACGCACGTAGGCCGGGCCGGGTGCACACCCGACGCCCTAGCAAGGTGCGCGCACCCGGGCAGGGCTCACACTTGGCGAACGGGGCGCACTTCGCGAGGGAGGGTGTGCACCTCGACGGGGGTGGGTGGCCGGGGTGGATTCGCACGTGGGTCGCGGTTTGCTAAGTACACACTGCGACAAGCTCATAACGGGTGCGATCATACCAGTGTTAGTGCACCGGATCCCATCAGAACTCCGCAGTTAAGCGCGCTTGGGCCGGAGTAGTACTGGGATGGGTGACCTCCCGGGAAGTCCCGGTGTTGCACCCTTTTTTAGTTTTTCGCCGGGCATCGCAATGCTATTTGAATAAACCTTTTGCCCGTTTGCGTTCTCGTCGGGGCCGGGCCGGGCCGGGGTGCGCTGCCCGCACTACCGCGCGCGCGGGGGCGACACCGAGCGCGCACCCGAGGCGCCCCGAGCACACAGGCCACGGTGCAACCCGGGCGTTGTGCGCGCACCCCGGTGCGCCCGAGGTGCTGCGCGCGCACCCAGGTGAAATCGGTGTGCACCTCGGCCAGTGCGCGCTCGGTCGAGTCGCGCACGTTGGCCAAGGTGCACGGTGATGTTTCTTACTCTAAGGTTCCGCACCAGACGCCCGGGACAGGTGAGCGAAGCTGGGCGGGGCCGGGTGCGCGGCCGGGGCAGGTGCACGCAGCTGGAGAGAGCTTTGGAGCACACTTCGGAGCGCACCAATGATGCGCTCCATTCAAAAGTTTCCTGAAAAGGCAAAAAAAGTTGAGATTATAGAATTTCCCACTTGAGAGATTGTAAAAAAAAAAAATTTAAAATGAAGGAAACGCGGGTGCCAAGGTGTGCGCAGCCCAGCCAAGGTGTGCGCACCAAGGCGCCCACCCTGGCGAAGGTGCACGCAAGGTGCGCACCCGAGGCAAACCGGACAATTAACCCAACTTTCGACTTCGCGCGCACCTTGGAGCGCACTTCGGAGCGCTCCTTGGTGCGCACCAATCTTGGGCACCTCGGAGTGCACCATGGCGCCCACCAAGGTGCGCACCCGGGGCAAACCGAGCTCCGACTTCGTGCGCACCTTGGAGCGCACGAAAGGTGCGCACCATGGCGCCCACCAAGGTGCGCAGCCCAGCCAAGGCGTGCGCATCAAGGTGCGCACCCTGGCGAAGGTGCGCACCCGGGGCAAACCGAGCTCCGACTTCGTGCGCACCTTGGAGCGCACAAAAGGTGCGCAACCCAGCCAAGGTGTGCGCACCCCGGTCAAACCGAGCTCCGAATCGTGCGCACCAGAGGTGCACGCCATCGTGCGCACCTTGGAGCACACTTCGGAGCCCTCCTTGGTGCGCGCCGATGTTGCGCACCTCGGAGCGCACCCGGGGAAAACAATGCAATTAACCCGACTTTCGACTTCGTGGGCACCTCGGAGCGCTCTCGGGTTCGCACCTCGGAGCACACCGAGGTGCGCACCTTTGATGCGCTGCCTTCACCAATTTCCAGAAAAGGCAAGAAAACATTGAGAAGGTGTGCGCACCGAGGTGCCCACCCTGGCGAAGGTGCACGCGAGGTGCGCACCCGGGGCAAACCGGGCTCCGACTTCGTGCACGCCGCACCTTGGAGCACACTTCGGAGCGCTCCTTGGTGCGCACCAGGGCGCGCAACCCAGCCGAGGTGCCCACCCCGGCGAAGGTGCACGCGAGGTGCGCACCCGGGGCAAACCGGGCTCCGACTTCGTGCACGCCATGGTGCCCACCGCGGCGAAGGTGCACGCGAGGTGCGCACCCGGGGCAAACCGGGCTCCGACTTCGTGCACGCCGCACCTTGGAGCACACTTCGGAGCGCTCCTTGGTGCGCACCATGGTGCCCACCAGGGCGCGCAACCCCGCCGAAGGTGCACGCGAGGTGCGCACCCGGGGCAAACCGGGCTCCGACTTCGTGCACGCCGCACCTTGGAGCACACTTCGGAGCGCTCCTTGGTGCGCACCATGGTGCCCACCAGGGCGCGCAACCCCGCCGAAGGTGCACGCGAGGTGCGCACCCGGGGCAAACCGGGCTCCGACTTCGTGCACGCCGCACCTTGGAGCACACTTCGGAGCGCTCCTTGGTGCGCACCAGGGCGCGCAACCCAGCCGAGGTGCCCACCCCGGCGAAGGTGCGTACCCGGGGCAAACCGGGCTCCGACTTCGTGCACGCCGCACCTTGGAGCACACTTCGGAGCGCTCCTTGGTGCGCACCATGGTGCCCACCAGGCCGCGCAACCCAGCCAAGGTGTGCGCACCAAGGTGCACGCGAGGTGCGCACCCGGGGCAAACCGGGGTCCGACTTCGTGCACGCCGCACCTTGGAGCACACATCGGGGCGCTCCCGGGTTCGCACCGGCGTTGCGCACCGTGGTGGGCACCTCGGAGCACACCAAGGTGGGCAGCGAGGTGCGCACCTTTGATGCGATGCCTTCACTAATTTCCATAAAAGGCAAAAAAAAAACGAGATTTTAAAATTTCCGTTTTGAAAGATAGTGAGAAAAAGGGAATGCTGGTGCCATCTTGAGCCCGCCCTGGTGCGCAGCCCAGCCAAGGTGTGCGCACCAAGGTGCCCACCCTGGCGAAGGTGCGCGCCCGGGCAATTAACCCAACTTCCAACTTCGCGCGCGCCAGGGTGGGAGCGCACCCAACAACCGGGCCTGGGAAGAGCCAATGCGAGAAACCCCACCAAACGCTCTGACAAAAAAAGAGGGGGCGCTCCAGTAACCCCGCTTCGGAGCGCACCCTGGGCAAACCCAGCCAAGGTGCCCACCCCGGCCAAGGTGCAGGCGAGGTGCGCACCCGGGGCAAACCGGGCTCCGACAACGTGCACGCCGCACCTTGGAGCACACTTCGTAGCGCTCCCGGGTGCGCACCTCAGAGCACACCAAGGTGGGCAGCGAGGTGCGCACCTTTGATGCGCTG
>NW_026730099.1:0-24090 GCF_030272615.1 Cryptomeria japonica
GGTATTGTAAGAATTTTATTTTTTATTGTAAAAATAATAATAATAAATCATTTACCCCCCACCTCCTGACCACCGTACTGCGCACCTTATTGTTTGCAGGTTACGGGCCCTGCCACCCGTACTACTCCCGACGTCTATCTGCCTTGCTCGGCCCGACCACACCCGACTGTTGGCTGTTGCATCTTCCGGTCTTCCCTTCCGCCCGACCTCTGTCTGTAGGTACTTCTTGCGCTTGTGCATTCTCCGCTGCCGACGACTCCCATCTGTGTGTGTTGCTCGTGCACCCGCCAGTTCATCTATTTGCTTCTCGGCTGCCCGTGGTGTCGTTCCATTCTCTGGCCTCGCCACCGGGACCTCCCGACAACTTGCACCAGCTCCCGACTTATGGCCATCTCTGGCCATCCACGTGGCCCCCGCTGCACTTACTCCAGCCACCCACATGGCTCCCTCAAATGCCACTCCAGCACCTCCTCTTAGCCTCTACTGTTGTACACCTTCGGCTTCCGGTTCCCCAGCCAGGAGCTCCTCCGGCACCCTTTTAACTTGGCGGGCCCACGTCCGCCATGTGGCAGGTGGCCATTGGCTCACCAACAAAACATCATGACGTACAGTGCCACCTGTGCGACTCATCATTAGATTGTCTGTACGGTCATCACAGGGGAAGCGATGGCTATTCTGATGGTCATACGGACATCAATTTAAATCTAATGATTTTCTAACGTCAGGGGTATTTTTGAAAAAAATTTACCCCCCTCTCATTGAGCTTTTCATTTTTGCAGTCTGACTTCCAATGGCCATATCTTGCTCATTTTTGCTCATTTTTTGGTGCAATTTTTTTTTGATGGGCTATGATATCGTGCTCTTCGTAGTGGTGGAGTGATTTTCTATTTTTTATCGACACATTTTTCATAATTTGTAGATTTTCATGACTGTACCTATCTAATCCTCGATTTTGCAACTTCAGAGGCTTCATTTGCAGTCATACAAACTCCCTTTCAGGTGCCATTTTTTTTTTAAGTACATAATTTTTCATCTACTTTCATAATATTCCATTATTTTGCAGTGATTTTGAGTAGAAATTGTACTTTCATTATTTGGTCATTTTTGGCCTATTTGGTACTTGTATTTTGCTTGGATCTCAGTTTAGCTCACTTGCACTATTTGTTGAAATCTCTCATAGCCTATTTGAGGCAAGTGTCCCATTGTATACGCATTGAGTATAAAGTGCCAAATCATCATTTTGGGGGGATTTCTTGATTGAGGGAATTTTTTTGGTTTCTTGTGTGATTGTTCCTCTCTCTATATCCTTTTTTATTTATTTCGGTGCTATGGGTTCTCCCAAATTTCCACTTTTAACTCCTCATAATTATGCATCATGGAAGATAAAGGCATGGAGTAAACTGATTGAAAAAAGACTCATTCATTATGTAAATGGAACTATTACAACACCACCTAATCCTCAGGCCGATCCCAATGCTCAGATTGAATGGCTCGCTAAGAATTTTATGGCACTTGGAACTCTTATAAAGTATGTATTCGATGACCTCATTTTTCACATTGATAAGTGTACTACAATTAAGGAGGCTTGGAATATTTATGAGAAATTTTATGGTCAAGTTGATGAGATTGAGGGCTACAAGCTTGATAGCTAGCTCACAACTTTGGATCCTAAGGATTTTTATAAAATCCAAGATTATGTCACAAAAGAAATTGAGCTAAGAGCAAACCTAAAGGATTGTGGCATTGACAAAAAGGATGCTCAATTGGTTTACAATTTGTTGGACAAGCTTCTATCAGAGTATGCAGCCTTTGTATCTAGCTTTCACACCCATAGGTTAGCTCAAGTTTCCTCATACACTTCTCCCTCATTTGATGCATTCACGGAGATGTTGATCCTAGAGAAATCTAAGTTATCTGTCATGCACCTCCACTTCTTAAGTTCAACTAACACTCACTTCTAGTCTTCAGATTAACCAGATCTAGTTCACTGAATTTAGTTCACTAAACCAAGCAGTTTGTTAACTCTTATTTTTAGTATTCAATTCCTCTAATCAATTATTGACCATTGATGCTCACATCTATCTCAACCGATCTCCATCTTTGATCGATATCAAAAAAATCTATAAATTCAATATTTAACCATCCTCATTCTCTAAACCATAATCTTTGAGCTTTCATGTGATCATACTGCGAATTGTGCGTGTCCAAAATTCTAAGAGAAATGTATCATTCATTTAAAGTAAGTTTCAAAGCGCAATGTAGATAAGTAAGGTAATTGTATGAAGATAATTTTGATGTTTTCTTTATTGATTCATGCATTTTTTTTACATGCTTCATTGGAAGATTATAATTGTTTGTGAGTTAGAGGGTTTTGTGGTTGGATCTATTGATAGCTCACTTAATTTTATTTTTTATCAATAGTATCTATGTACACTTTACAGAATCTATTTGTCATGTCTATGAGCAACAAGAATAAAAGTGAGACTAAACAAGCACTAAAATCTTAATCTACACATTCCCCATGTTAGAAATATTGCAATTTATTTATAAATAGTCTATTCATGCGAATACCAACATGAAATTAACACTAGCTTTTTTGCATAATTGTACTAGATATCACAACTTTCCACACTAAAAACAATAATGAAAAACCAACAACCACAACTTAAAATTCCACATTATATAATCCTTTCAAGATTTAAACTCAAATCTTGACAATAAGAATCCAACACTTCAACCAATTGAAATCAACCTCTGAAACATTGTTAACCACTGTAAAATTAAACTACCACTTCATTAATACATATGATATTTTGGATCATTTATATCCCAAACACCCTTATACCTAAAATGCACATTCTACAATTTAAATTATATAGACCCAACACACAAATCCACAAACAAATTGGATCATATAAACCCAGCACACAGTTCCCCACAAAAAAATGAATCATGACTGGTAAAGTTGGAGAGGAAGGTGAGGTTTAATGATAGCCTCTAATGGAATTTCCTTGGGCATTGTAAGTCACAATCCCTCTCTCATGTCAATTTTAGTACCTCTTGGAACACTCCACTCAAAGCTATGAAGCAAGCATGCCAATGCATAGGAAACCAAAGTCAATCCAAGATTCAATCCTGGACACATTCTCCTCCTTGACCCAAATGGAAGCAATTCAAAGTCTTTCCCTCTTAAATCAATTTTTGTCTGACTCTTCAAAACCCGTCCAGGATCGAACTCTGTGGGCCTCTCCCACACTGCAGGGTCCCTATGAATTGCCCAAACATTCAACAATAGCCGTGTTCCTGTGGGGTCATGAAACCCTCCCACATTGCATGCCTCCATATATTCATGGGGAATCTAAAGTGGCTCTGCTGGACAGAGCCTAAATGTTTCCTTTATAATTACTGGCAAATTAGTTAGCTTGTGTAGTTCTGATTCATCTATTAATCAATCTCGTCCAATATGTGTGTCGAGCTCTTCTTGGGCTTTTCTCAAAATGTATGGGTGCTGCAATAGACCTGATAGTTCCCATTCAATGGTTGTTGAGGATGTGTCAGTACCTATTGTTATCATGGCCTATCCTCAAAAAAAAAAACCAAAAAGATTACTTTCTTTTTTTTATTTAGAGCTTATATCAAAGATAATTTAATTTAAACAACACAATTTAAAATTCTGACTTGTTTAGATGGCTCATTTTCAATCGTACAATTAAGTGAATCTTATCACAAAAGTGATGGCTCATTTTAAATTGTACTATTAAGTGAATCTTATTAGAAAAGTGACAATTCACATCAGCTCATACTTCACATATATATGTGTCATTAATAGAAGATGAGACCATTTCCTTGTAAATGTGCATTACATAATGATATTAAACACAATTACACTCAAAACATCAAAATCTGCCAGTTCCGACCCTAACCTTCTAAATATCCATTATATAATGATATTAAACACAATTACACTCAAAACATCAAAAGTTGTCAATTCTGACCCTAAGTTCAAAGTTGCATAAACACAATGTCGCAAGTTTGTAATCGTCAACTTTAACCATCTGGGGGAAGCCTTCTTCCAACATTCGAGGTACCTACTAACATGCTATAAAATGCCATAAAAGACGGTTAAAAATTTTAATCATAAGACTTGGCTTAAGAGCTTGGATAGAATATAAGCCAAAGTTGTGGATTTCCTCAAATTCATTTCTAGCATTAATCTAATGAGAATATTAGACCAAGTCAAATAGTAGACACCACATAAATACAAAAAATATGCGCACCTGATCTTGTTCCTCTCCTCGGAGTTGAAATTATTAAGGTTCAATATGATCTTAAACAGACCTAGAGCATTCAGTTGTTTCAAAAAAGAGAGTAAAACCTTAATTAGACATTTGATTCAGTAGTTTCTCAAGGAAATCTTTAACGCAACTGCCCAATTGGTCTTAATTAACCACCTTAAAAACTCAAAAAAAACAAAACTAATTAAACATGAAGCAATGATCAATTCTTGACTTAGTAAAAATACGCGAACGACATGCCATGTTTATCTATCTTCTTCCTTCTTACGAATATTGCCAGAGATTTATAAGCAATAATGAGCTTAAATTGGTTATGCTACTCAATAAAAGGTAGTTAAACAATAGAAAATAGGAAAACGAGGACTTCATTACAAGCCTCCTCGTTTTAGTGGATCCAAACAAAATGCTTCCAAGGCTCTTTTCTGACACAAAGATTTTGTCTATCAATAAACCTGAGTTTCTTGCACAATAGTTAACAATAATTAGCATTCACTGAAAACACTAAAAATCTTGAAGCAATTATGATTGGAAAAATGGAATAAAAGAGCACGTTAGACAGGAAAATGTTTTAAATAAATTTACAGATCGAGGTCAGCTAATACAAATGAATAAAAGGAATTTTGCAGCTTGTGTCTTCCTCGATACACATGAGATAAGATGCATGAAAATAAAGATCATTAGAGATAGATTTGTAGCCTTAATCGTTCCACCATAGTTTCTTGCACCAAGATACCCTTCACTGTATTTAGTGGTACTTCTGTTACTTTTGAAAACTGAACGATTCTCCAGCTTTTCTCGACAATTTTAAAAATAACAAACCTTTAAAATTTTCCAAGGCATAACAGGGGATATTCATTGGCTGAACAAAAAATAGAAAATGTTCCAAACAATTATGTACCAAGTTCTTAAAATAAACTATATATTGGCTAAACCAAAACAGACTCATCCTTAAATATCCCCATGTAGGGATTTTTGCCTGGTTTATTTTGCTGGTTGTTTTACACGCCCACTACAAATCTGTGTCTATTTTTAAGTTTTCTGGATAATGGTTGCATATATATTCTGTTTTTTAATTAAACATGTGTTTAGTTCTTGCCTCTGTTGTTCGTATAAATGGTTTACTTTCATGTACAATTTTACAGTACAGGTTTTGATTCACTAGGTGATTGCTAAATCATGGATTTGGGATTTAAGTTACTTTGGTGAATTTAACAAATTCATTGTATGATGTCTATTTTGAACTTTTGATAGAACAATAGAATTTAAAATGAAATGGTGTACGCTAACAGGTTTGTTTAATTTCATTATGGGACTATTTTCTCTTCAATATTTTTTTACATAATATTATAAAAGCAAATTTTTTGGTGGCACTTCTGAATGAAAGAAGCATATGTTAATGAAGTTTCTGATTTGTTTTTCTTCTTTTCCTATATTGCACAATAGTTCATAGAAAAGATTTATAATATCTTATCCAAAGGCAACATGAAAATTTATCAAATGAGTTAAAGGGAATCGAATCAAGCTACTACCAAAATAACAATGATCCTTCAAAAGACTAAAGTAAGGGCATATACTGAAAAATGCTATTCAACAGTCACACAGATCATTATAAGAGAGAATTTTTTCTTAAACCAACATTAATTGGATCTTTAAAACTATTTTAATTTGAAACCATAGCAGTAATTTTTTTTTGTATCCAAACACAAATGTTCAACTAATGGTAACCCAAACTTATGGTCAATAAATTTCTTCTCAAATGTGTACTTAATATTCTCACCTATTTGATCTTAGTAGGTCCATTCGAAAATTTCATCACCACTCATATTTAGTACCTTCAGGGGAAGCAAGATATCTGCGGCTATTACATTTGTCTTCACAAGAATTAAAATCTAATTAGCGCTCAACTTGTAAGCATGTCCATAAGGATAAATTATTGTTCAATTATTTAAGTAAGATTAGATGGGCCAAGGATTAACAACTCTAAGAATGGGTTTGGTACCATATGTTGTCTCGCTTTGGTACCTTTGTTTGATGTTATAAGATCAACCAAGGAAACTAATGTCGTTGGATTTTATTGGTAACAATGAATCATAAACCAGGTCGCATGCCCAAAAATAGGTTTAGATAATCCGATAGGGTGGGGTGGGAAAGTAGACAATAAGACAAAGAATGAGGACAAAGAGAAGGAAAAAATAATGTCCATGAAAGGACACTTACTTCTTTAACCACACACCCCCACTACTACACATAATCTTACGATGCTTGTAAAGAACAGAGAAAAAAAAAATATAAAGCAATTGAAAAACAGAGTAAGAATTGTATGCCTTTCATTTTCATAGTAACCATTGTTGTGAAATTACACTTCACCGATTTTACATTTTTTACAACCAATAATGTCATGTTTATCCTGTAGACGTCTAAAAATGGTCAATGCTTGCGGAATCATACTTTAACATTTGCGCATTGCCTTATTTTAGGTTTTTGCGTCACATTAACATTTTCTCCTATGTCACGCACTTGGTCTTTATCATTTGCGAGCATCGAATCCTTCTTCTGCATTTTTCATTTATCTCGCTCTCGAATTTGGTCTTGTCGATAACAATATTTATCATGATTTTGGTCGGTCTTATCTTGTCGCATCAATGTGCGTGTTCATTTGTCATTATTTTGGACATCGTCAATCCTAATTAGGGTTTTGGTCCTCTTATCAATCTTGTCGTCATGCGATCAATTTGTCATCGATTCTTGTCTTTTGATCAATTTGTCATCAATCTTGTCGTCTTGTGATCTATTTTGTCATCGATCCTTGTCTTCTTGTCAAATTTATCATTTTGCGATCGATTTGTCATCGATCGTCGTCTTTCTCAATTTGGATCAATTAGTCATTGTCCCTCGTCAATTGGCGCATTTATCAATCGAATCGTTTGTCAGTATTGGTCTTTTGTTAATCAGAATCATGATCAAATCGAATCGATATCAATTATCCTTTGTCAAGACCTAATTGTCATCCTTGCATTTCTAAATCATCTTTTAGGGTTTCATGATTTTATTCATTTAACCCTGTTTGTCATTTCTCCCTCTAGGTTAAATAAATTATTTATTTATCCTAAGTCTTCGAGTCACAATTAAATGTTTAATTTAATTGGCTAACTAATTATTCCTCTTTTTGTGAATTAATTAATAAATGACAAATTATTAATTGATTTACCTAATTTCTCCTAATTCTCATTTTCCTAATTTTTCATCAATTTCTAAATTCCCTCTTTGTGAATTAATTAATAAATAAATAATCATTAATTAATTCACTAAACTCCTAATTTCCTCATTTTCTAATTTCCTAATTCCTATTTTCCAATTTTCTAATTTTCCTAATTTCTGATTCAATGTCTTCCTATTTTTCTCCTAATTTCATGGGAATGACATTTCAATTTGTCATAATTTGTCATAATTGACAATCAATCAATTTTGACATAGAAAGTTGTCATAATTTTGTTATGAATTATCAATCAATCAATTTTGCATAGAAAGTGCAAATTTGTCATAATTTGTCATAATTGACATTTTTGATTTGCAATTTCCATTTGAATCTCTTCATGCTAATTTGATCTTTTCTCCAATTTATCTATAAATTGGATGAATTTCTTCAATCCTGATATAATAATCACTTTGTCGAATCAATCACGCTTCGAGTATTCTTGAGCAATCATCTTGTCTACTTGCTTTCATATCATGATCATGCACTTGTAGGTGAGATCCACAACAAAGCTATTTGAAGGAGAAAGAAGGACAATGGAGTCACATGAAGGAGACATTCAAGTCTGCATTTGGTTTGCTTAAGTTTTCAATCTTGAATATCTTGTTTTCATGTCTCTATTGGATGTAATTAGGATTGATCATTGCATTTGAGCTTTTGTGATTGAGCTATGACTAATATTGATATTTGCTTTGATGATTTCCGATTTCCTAGCTACATAACCAATGGTCCAACATCAATATTACGAATGATATCCCTCAAGTGTAATAGTGGTGGTGGCATAGACGGTGCTTGCATATCGGGTAATATTTTCTATTTGTGCTTGTGCTTCTCTACATAACTATCTCAGAGAAGATACAATATGTTTTAAGTGCTTTTAAACTTTGTGTAGTATCTAGCCTTAATAACGTGGGGGTTTTCCTTATTGTGTCAATTTGGGTACTTAGGATTGAATATCAGCTTGTTGCTGCAATAAATTGGGGTTGAACTGAATCGAGAGAAAGATGCGGTATCATTAAAAGTGTTGACGAAACACCGAATGGAATAAAATGTCCAAGCTAAAGGTGCTACAATGAATTGAAGAAACAAAGTGGCACTTCGGAATAAAAGAAGCATATCTGATTTGCAACCTCAAATTTGATTTGCAAACTGTCCAGTAGGCGAATCTGGAATACCACCGACAATGACCACATTGTTAATTTGAAAGTAACCAGCCAATTTCAGTGGAGTGTCAACATAAACAGAATCGGGTGGATGAGTTTTGACATGACGATAAAAAGCAAGTGGGTTTCAAGAAAGAGAATGCAAAGAGGTTACGATTTTTCTCTCAGAAATTTATGTCTCCCATGTCTTATTTTATAATATGGTTTTCTCACCCCCATTAGAGGTATCTTATAGCTTTATCTTGTCGAAATCGTTGAAAACCTAGAAACCCTAAATTAATTTGCTTGCAGGAGAAACAAAGTACAGAAATAGAATGGAGGAAAAGGGAAAAACTCACTCGCGAATGGAGGTATCAATCATCTCATAGCTAGTGAGAGAGATCACGGAGGTCTTGTCAATACCAAATTGAGGTTGTGCATTGACATCACGACCAGTGATGATGGCCATGACGGCTCTCTACTGAATGGCGGAGGACTTTTCAAAGCGGTACTGATATATCCCATGAAGAAGATCATCATGGATGGCCGTCTAATCAAAGCTGGAGATTGCCTATACACGAGCACTTGTCTTGAAATATTAGCTTCTCATCGCCCTCTTCATTTGGGTACAAACTCACCTGTAGTGAATATCATGCAAAAATTTATGTCAAACTAAAGGGCATAAGTATGCTGTGATCGAACATTATGCAGGGGAGGGAGGTAGCTGGCAGCAAGGTTGCAAGGAATGCGGTGAACGCATGGGACGTAGGGAGCACGTGGGCAAACACAACCATATCCAGCATAGCAGCAACCATGGAACCACACAAACACAAACCCTACCGATTTGGCTTGCAAAATAGTTTGACACGCACATCCGCCAAAAAACTCGACGGCAACGGGAAACGATGACCTCGCGGCGTGAGAATCTTTCTCGACTCGATTAATTTATGTTGATAAGATATAGAATGTGTTAATGTATATAATAAATAATTTCTTATGAATATAAAATAGAAGTTTGTTAATTTACTACAATTAAAAGTTAAGTCAAGTGATTAATTGAAAGAATTTATGCAACTATTTGTAAATGTGAAGCTTACAAAAGGAAAGAAATGTGTATAGAAAGGGTTCTTCTCCTCCCATGATCCCTTCTTAGAGACTGTATTGAGCTATTTTTTCTTCATATATGATTCTTGAATCATGTATGAGAAATACATGTTTAAAAATAGAAATGAATTATTTATATGCTTTTTTATTTTCCTAGAAAATTGGGTTGCTAGAATTTGATAGTGGACTTTGCATGGCATATGTCTAAGAAGTACAATAGTCTTTGTAGCTACTAATGTTCAAGTTTACTGTCTATTTATTGAACATTTATTTCAGTTATAAAAAGAAGTGGTGAAAATACATATGTTGTTCTTTTTTGAGGAATCTAAGATAATCTTTAGATTTTAGACCTAAGTCAAACTTTTCCCATATTTTCTCAAAATCTATAATGTAATCTCACAAACATCCATATTTTCTCAAAAACTATATTGTCACCTCGTAGATATTCATATTTTCTCAAAAACTATAATGTCACCTTACAAACAATCGTCATGTGGATCTAAATGAACATATTTGTATCTCAAAGACTAGAAAGAACAATTTTCAAATCAAAGTGGAGCATAACTTACTAGCGAGGAAATAACATCCACTCAAAAAATAATAGTTGCAATGATGTGTTCGTAAAACATAATCTATCACTATAGTCCGAATTATATAAAGATAATAACTAAAGTCTTCATAACTATAAAAACAAGAAAGTCTATTTATCATCTTATAGATCACGAAATTTACTGAACCTAATTAAACGTTTTCCAAAAAAACAATAACATGCGTATAAAATTTTATATTAATTTTAAAAAACAGAAACCAAAATAAACAAAATAATCAATTAAAAAGATTGATCCATTAAATTTTAAACTCTCAATACTATATTTTAACTTCAATAAGAATTTCACCTTATATACACCCAAAATAATAAATAATAAATGACGAATCCCAGTGTTAAACCTTATTATTATTTCTAAAAGAATAACCTAACCTCATATCAAACAGTTTCTTTTTCATTTCACCCAAACCATATCTGCAATGTGACCGAAATACATTCTAGTTTCCTGTTATAAAAAGCAATCAAAACTGAATGAATTCGATACACCATACATTGTTTTCTCATGTGCACCGAAATACATTCTAGTTTCCTGTTATAAAAAGCAATCAAAACTGAATGAATTCGATACACCATACATTGTTTTCTTATGTTGTCGTCCAACCAGTGGAAAAGAATCAGGAGATGATCTTCTTTATCTCAGATTTAAACATGACCAATTTAGTTAGTCACCCAAAAATAAATCTCCAACTCTAAGTTTAGCCCACCCAATAAACGAGAACAAATATATATATATATATAACACCATCTTCCCATCTGATAGATACTATGTACTCAATTTCCTTACTGCAAAATGATTACAAGACGGGTTTTGTTGTTAGGACTAACCATTTTAGTAATATATACAACAGTAAGTTTGGCCGGCAGCAAGGATGAACAAGGATGGCAACCTGCTACGGCTACCTGGTATGGCCCTCCAGAAGGAGATGGAAGCACAGGTACTCTATTCTAATTTCTTACTATTATAATCTGGGTAAAATTAGGAAGCTTTACAGTTCCGTCAAATATTTCAACAATCAACTATCTAGAAAAGCTCCAAACAAATTATGATTTACGTTCTTTTTTCTTGCTTGGAGGATTTTATATCATTCAGAGTTCTTTTGCGCTCTAATATGGAACACGAGCTTATGATGTTATTACGCCTCTCCCCGTATTTATAAAATTATAAAACTGTAATTTTAATTAATATAAGTGTAGTTGCCTATACTACTAACTGTATATAGTTTCGAGTCATGATATCCAAGTAAATGCATTGTATGATTAGTTAGTAGATGGTGCTATGTCAAACATATGTTACATTATTTTGAGCCAATGTGCTATGTAGGTGGTGCATGTGGATTTGGTGATCTTGTGGATAAGGTACCATATAAAACGAAAGTGAGCGCAGGAAATCTCCCCGTGTGGAAAAATGGAAAAGGTTGTGGATCATGCTACAAGGTCTGTTCACACATGATCTCTCTCTCTCGTAATTCAGACATGCTCTTTTGATTTCATAATCTGTAACTTAGTATAAATAATGCAGGTAAAATGTAGCGAGGACATATGCTCGGGAGAGGCAGTGCCATTGATAATAACGGATGAATGCCCAGGGTGCTCCACAGATCAAGTGTGGTTTGATCTCAGCGGATCAGCCTTTGGTCGTATGGCCGTGCCCGGCCAGGCTGACGCCCTTCGTAATAAGGGAAAGATCAAAGTGCTTTACGAAAGGTAGTACAAAGACTTTTGTAAAGGGCAGGGATTTTTTGTTTTATTCATTTTTTAAAAAATTAGTCTTTTAGTCGAAGAGATTTCAACCTATCATGTTTTAATATGAATAATGAAACAATTTTTAGTAGAAGAGATTTCAACCTATGACTCATGATCTATTATGAAAAACTAAAAGACTCTTAGAAAAAGAGATTTCAACCTATGACTATGAAGAACTAAACTATTCTTAATTGAAGAAATTTCAACCTATTATTCATGATCTAATATGAAAAACTAATTGATTCTTTAAATTTGATATAAAATCTTTAAAAATAAATAACAATTCTTTACAAAAAGATTTCAACCTGGCATGATTGATTTTACGTTGTCAATTCAAACTTATTTCCTAGATCTATAATCAATACTTTTCTTTTCTATCCAAGCATATACATTCTTGTTAACAAGAGGAAAATGTATTATTACAGGACAAAATGCATGTATCCAGGGTGGAACTTGGCTTTCAGGGTAAACGAGGGATCCAGTGAGTATTATTTCTCCGTACTCATTATGTACGAAGGGGGTGATGGAGATGTGGCAAGCGTCAAACTAAAACAGGTTCACTTTTCATCTCATTTTGTATCTGTTGTGTTTGACATAACCTTGAGTGTATTTCATGGTGTTAGCAATATTGCTTTGATTGTATTATAATTTGAAATTGGATTTGTACATTTGTAATGAAATTCAGGCTGGATCAAGCACTTGGACGGAAATGCAGCAGTCATGGGGAGCAATATGGTCCTTAACTGGAGTTGGTCCACTCAAGGCGCCATTCTCTTTATCTTTAACATCACTCTCAACCGCAAAAACAGTGACTGCAATGGATGTCATACCCAGCAGTTGGTACCCAACTGCCACTTACACATCATCCCTCCAACTCTTTTACTTCACTTCTAATGAGACTTCATTTTGAGGCTTAATCCATGTGCCTCATCTTTGGAATACTAATAGTACATATATACAAATGATAGAAACCAAACAAATACAAATCTGCCCATTACTTTTGGCAATCAATACAAATACATATACAAATGATAGAAACCAAAGAAATACAACTCTGCCCATTACTTTTGGCAATCAATAAAATCAATAATACGATTCAAGCTTTGGTTATAAGATTGTGTCTTGGAGTATATTTATATTCTGTATTATTAATAATTAGTCTATGTGCAAATCAAAAAATATCTGAATGTTGTTCAAGATGATTCTAATTTAAATAAATGGAAACCTAGGAATGTTATATTAAACATTAATTAACAGGTGAAAAATTTATGAACGTTATTTTGGTTTTATATAATATATCATAATTATCAACTATAAGTGGGTCATTTATAAAATTCTGTGCTCATTTAAACAAGTATTATTATCATAGTGAAAAATACTATCCTTATGTGTACAACTATTGGGATGGCAATCTATATGCATTGGAATACTTCGTATTAATAGTTTATCCAATCACAAATATAAAAGGTGACCACAATAAATACCTTGTGTTTTCCCATGAGATATGAAGGGTTGTCAAAAAAATTTGCGATCATTGAAATTTGAATATCAAGTGTATTACAAATAATAATGTGTTAATTTTAAATCAAAATTTTTTTTGCATTCAATGATTGGTCCATTTATGTTGGATATAAGAGTTAGAGATAACGTGATTTATGGTTACCAATAGGCATTGGGATCATTTAGGTTTCATATAAGTTATATTTTAAATAAGAATACGATATTATTCTAACAACAAAAGATGTGTGTTTTTTCAACTACTACTTGGATACCAAATGAATCTTAAAAGTCAATTTTATGGCACTTCTCACTAGATGTGATGATACGGCAAGTTGCATGATGATTCACACCTTCGAACCTCTGTTGGAGATAGATAAAAGGTCAGTTCACATTACTAAAACAAATGAAGGTCCTACAATATACCATGAAACTGTTGCATACTTGTAAAGTTAGCTTGCACAAATACTAGTCCCCCCCCCCCCCCCCCCCCCCCGGCCACCTCCCAACCAAGAAAAAATACTCCAAATTGCATTTCAACAAGAACCCAATCTACTCTACATTTTTTTTAAGAATTCATATTTCTTCTTCTAGATGGAGGTGACGAATGTCTTTTGTAATTAATATACCATGAAATAGATAAAAAAAAAGGCGGGAATAATGTACCATAAATCATTGTAAAGAAAACTAGAGCTATATATAATTAGTGAAAGGAAATAGTCAAGCCTCCAGTTAAATAATCAAAATAGAAAAGATGATGGGTTGGTGGAAATAAATGTTAACATGTGGATAAAAGCATATAACTAAGATGACCATTGATTGCTAATTATTCTTGTTGATATGAGTTGAATCTAAATAATTGTATCATACTATGTCCTTGAAGTGTGTTTTGATAATGATGTCACTTGATTGCTTGTATCTAGAGATCTTGAAAGTTTACTATGTTTGATATGAGAATCATTCATGATTGATGTAACTTTAAACAATCAGGAGTTTGTCTACTTTATAAATGTGTGTTCCATGATCTCACGATATAATGATACATGTAGCACTTAATTCATGTCTTTAAATGCATAGCCATAGATGCATGAAATCAAAATTTTGGCAAAAACGTTGATAAGTAATTACGAGATCTTTGAAATTTTGGCCTTGGAATGAGGGAGTTTAAGTTTAAGAATGCGGGCACAAGAATAGATTGGAAATATTGTCTGGATGATCATTGATAATATTGTCATGTGATCATTCCCAAGATGATTGGTCCATATAAGTGGCAAATTGTGTGGGTCGTTGAGTGCACCAAACTAGTCAAATCATTTGTTAGCGTCATGCATCCAAGATATCAAGCCAAAGTGGTGTAAGACTAGATTAGGAAAGTGTTAGGTTATGCACTTCTCTACATTACATTTTACCCTCGCTTTGATATATGTATAAAACTAGCCATGCACTCATGCCAAAGTCGTCATACATGGACATAAAACAATAAACTATAGTAAAAAATATGTCTTGTTTTATGAATTCAAGTGAAATTGGGCTACTTAAGTAAATATGTGTATCACCGATAAAATTTAAGTTTAGATTAAAAAAGAATCTATATTATAATGTGTCTTCCTTAATCTATGTGAACCTTAAATAAATGCACATAAAGTATCAAGAGGGGATGAAATAAGGACTAAAAAGGTGTATTATCATGTAAATTTGATATGGCATGACAATTAAATAATAATAAGTAAACTTGCATTTATTATAAACCGCATACTTAAAATATACTAGCATGCATAATTGATGAAAATCTTGGAATATTTCACATTGTCCATAAGAACAGAAAAAATGAGTATGTAAAAATGAGTAGCAAAAATGAGTATGTCAAAATGAGCAACAAAAATGAGCATGTAAAACCTACAAAAAGGAATGATAGATCTTTCTCCCAAGTGGCAAATATCAAGTGAAAGCATGTAGCATAGATTAGCATAGAATTTGATAGTGACAAAAGTGTACTTGAACCAATAATAAATATTTATGGGGTCAAAACGATGTGTGTGCCTCCAATGAGAGTATCATTTAACATATGATTATCATACATGTGGCGATACCAGTGAACCAATCTATCATGAATTACATTTATCTATAAAAGAATTTGCATAGAAATTCATTACCTTGGATGTTGTCACCTGCATTTCAAGTTTTTGTTTTCGAGGTGTCCCAACAAAAATTTTGAACATTGTTATGGGAATGAACATGAGCATGAGAATGTATAGAGATATAGAAATATTTGTGTCATATTTATTCTTGTGGCATAATTTTATTTATAAATCAATTTATGCTCAAACTTTAGCTCAACCATTATACTATCATATATATTGTTCTATTTATCCTTACTTGCATGTATCTCTTTCCTTTATTGTCATATTTTTTACTTGTCTTTTAGGATAGCTGGCATTAAATTTGTTTTCCTGTGTCAGTCATGTGTCTTTGCATTCCTCATAAAGTGTTATAGGGTACATGAGAGGAAAAGTATTTAATATTTATATCATATGACAAATTGTAATTGCATATTTAAGAGGTGAACATGTGTCGTTGATGGAGATAATGTTGGTGTAATTAATTATTCATGTTGGATATTATTACACCTTACTTAAGTTTACTTAGGTACATGAATTTCATAGTCGTTTGGGTATGAGACACTTGGGTGTTTGTGCCACATTGGGATAGTGTGTGTAGGAGAATTTCCACCTTTTCTGGTCTTATCTTGTTGTTACATTCCACCTTCGCTAGGTGATCCACCTCATGTGGAATATTATATTGTTTCTCCTACCTACCACACCTATTTCCTACCTACCCTTGCTTCTCATTGAGACACATTTCATGTTTGTGTGCTCACTTATCCATATAGCCTTGCCTATATAAGTAGGCTCATATTTATTGTATGTAACGATTGATGATCCAATTGATCAGTATTTTCATCTTGATAGAATAAAGTTTATTCATATCATCTATTTTGTTTCTATTTTGTACTTTTCATTGAGCTCTGGATCTTGGCAAAATGTCACATCGTATACGAGCCTATGGAGTGTCATTGATTTGTCTTGCAGAGGCATTTTTGGAGGCTTCAATTTTTGGATCTGGGGAAGTTCTATTTATGGGTGCGTAGTACAACGATTTGGACATCACGCTTGAGTCCGAAAGGCCGTTTCCATGAATTTTGACTATAAAGTCGCTCTATTTTGGTGAGGGAAAAAATTTCGCCAATTTTGCTATATTTGTGCAGATGTTGCAAAAAATATTATTCTTTTTTTAATTTCTACGATTTTTATTTTCAAATCTATTATTTTGAGTTGCCAATTTTTTTTTTAAAAAGGGGGGTATTGTAAGAATTTTATTTTTTATTGTAAAAATAATAATAATAAATCATTTACCCCCCACCTCCCGACCATCGTACTGCGCACCTTATTGTTTGCAGGTTACGGGCCCTGCCACCCGTACTACTCCCGACGTCTATCCGCCTTGCTCGGCCCGACCACACCAGACTGTTGTCTGTTGCATCTTCCGGTCTTCCCTTCCGCCCGACCTCTGTCTACAGGTACTCCTTGCGCTTGTGCATTCTTCGTTGCCGACGACTCCCATCTGTGTGTGTTGCTCGTGCACCCGCCGGTTCAACTATTTGCTTCTCGGCTGCCCGTGGTGTCGTTCCATTCTCCGGCCCCGCCACCGGGACCTCCCGACAACTTGCACCAGCTCCCGGCTTATGGCCATCTCTGGCCATCCACGTGGCCCCCGCTGCACTTACTCCAGCCACCCACATGGCTCCCTCAAATGCCACTCCAGCACCTCCTCTTAGCCTCTACTGTTGTACACCTTCGGCTTCCGATTCCCCAGCCAGGAGCTCCTCCGGCACCCTTTTAACTTGGCGGGCCCACGTCCGCCATGTGGCAGGTGGCCATTGGCTCACCGACAAAACATCATGACATACAGTGCCACCTGTGCGACTCATCATTAGATTGTCTATACGGTCATCACAGGGGAAGCGACTGCTATTCTGATGGTCATACGGACATCAATTTAAATCTAATGATTTTCTAACGTCAGTGGTATTTTTGAAAAAAATTTACCCCCCTCTCATTGAGCTTTTCATTTTTGCAGTCTGACTTCCAATGGCCATATCTTGCTCATTTTTGCTCATTTTTTGGTGTAATTTTTTTTTGATGGGCTATGATTTCGTGCTCTTCACAGTGGTGGAGTGATTTTCTATTTTTTATCGACACATTTTTCATAATTTGCAGATTTTCATGACTGTACCTATCTAATCCTCGATTTTGCAACTTCAGAGGCTTCATTTGCAGTCATACAAACTCCCTTTCAGGTGCCATTTTTTTTTTAAGTACATAATTTTTCATCTACTTTCATAATATTCCATTATTTTGTAGTGATTTTGAGTAGAAATTGTACTTTCATTATTTGGTCATTTTTGGCCTATTTGGTACTTGTATTTTGCTTGGATCTCAGTTTAGCTCACTTGCACTATTTGTTGAAATCTCTCATAGCCTATTTGAGGCAAGTGTCCCATTGTATACGCATTGAGTATAAAGTGCCAAATCATCATTTTGGGGGGATTTCTTGATTGAGGGAATTTTTTTGGTTTCTTGTGTGATTGTTCCTCTCTCTATATCCTTTTTTATTTATTTCGGTGCTATGGGTTCTCCCAAATTTCCACTTTTAACTCCTCATAATTATGCATCATGGAAGATAAAGGCATGGAGTAAACTGATTGAAAAAAGACTCATTCATTATGTAAATGGAACTATTACAACACCACCTAATCCTCAGGCCGATCCCAATGCTCAGATTGAATGGCTCGCTAAGAATTTTATGGCACTTGGAACTCTTATAAAGTATGTATTTGATGACCTCATTTTTCACATTGATAAGTGTACTACAATTAAGGAGGCTTGGAATATTTATGAGAAATTTTATGGTCAAGTTGATGAGATTGAGGGCTACAAGCTTGATAGCTAGCTCACAACTTTGGATCCTAAGGATTTTTATAAAATCCAAGATTATGTCACAAAAGAAATTGAGCTAAGAGAAAACCTAAAGGATTGTGGCATTGACAAAAAGGATGCTCAATTGGTTTACAATTTGTTGGACAAGCTTCTATCAGAGTATGCAGCCTTTGTATCTAGCTTTCACACCCATAGGTTAGCTCAAGTTTCCTCATACACTTCTCCCTCATTTGATGCATTCACGGAGATGTTGATCCTAGAGAAATCTAAGTTATCTGTCATGCACCTCCACTTCTTAAGTTCAACTAACACTCACTTCTAGTCTTCAAATTAACCAGATCTAGTTCACTGAATTTAGTTCACTAAACCAAGCAGTTTGTTAACTCTTATTTTTAGTATTCAATTCCTCTAATCAATTATTGACCATTGATGCTCACATCTATCTCAACCGATCTCCATCTTTGATCGATATCAAAAAAATCTATAAATTCAATATTTAACCATCCTCATTCTCTAAACCATAATCTTTGAGCTTTCATGTGATCATACTGCGAATTGTGCGTGTCCAAAATTCTAAGAGAAATGTATCATTCATTTAAAGTAAGTTTCAAAGCACAATGTAGATAAGTAAGGTAATTGTATGAAGATAATTTTGATGTTTTCTTTATTGATTCATGCATTTTTTTTACATGCTTCATTGGAAGATTATAATTGTTTGTGAGTTAGAGGGTTTTGTGGTTGGATCTATTGATAGCTCACTTAATTTTATTTTTTATCAATAGTATCTATGTACACTTTACAGAATCTATTTGTCATGTCTATGAGCAACAAGAATAAAAGTGAGACTAAACAAGCACTAAAATCTTAATCTACACATTCCCCATGTTAGAAATATTGCAATTTATTTATAAATAGTCTATTCATGTGAATACCAACATGAAATTAACACTAGCTTTTTTGCATAATTGTACTAGATATCACAACTTTCCACACTAAAAACAATAATGAAAAACCAACAACCACAACTTAAAATTCCACATTATATAATCCTTTCAAGATTTAAACTCAAATCTTGACAATAAGAATCCAACACTTCAACCAATTGAAATCAACCTCTGAAACATTGTTAACCACTGTAAAATTAAACTACCACTTCATTAATACATATGATATTTTGGATCATTTATATCCCAAATACCCTTATACCTAAAATGCACATTCTACAATTTAAATTATATAGACCCAACACACAAATCCACAAACAAATTGGATCATATAAACCCAGCACACAGTTCCCCACAAAAAAATGAATCATGACTGGTAAAGTTGGAGAGGAAGGTGAGGTTTAATGATAGCCTCTAATGGAATTTCCTTGGGCATTGTAAGTCACAATCCCTCTCTCATGTCAATTGTAGTACCTCTTGGAACACTCCACTCAAAGCTATGAAGCAAGCATGCCAATGCATAGGAAACCAAAGTCAATCCAAGATTCAATCCTGGACACAGTCTCCTCCTTGACCCAAATGGAAGCAATTCAAAGTCTTTCCCTCTTAAATCAATTTTTGTCTGACTCTTCAAAACCCGTCCAGGATCAAACTCTGTGGGCCTCTCCCACACTGTAGGGTCCCTATGAATTGCCCAAACATTCAACAATAGCCGTGTTCCTGTGGGGTCATGAAACCCTCCCACATTGCATGCCTCCATATATTCATGGGGAATCTAAAGTGGCTCTGCTGGACAGAGCCTAAATGTTTCCTTTATAATTACTGGCAAATTAGTTAGCTTGTGTAGTTCTGATTCATCTATTAATCGATCTCGTCCAATATGTGTGTCGAGCTCTTCTTGGGCTTTTCTCAAAATGTATGGGTGCTGCAATAGAGCTGATAGTTCCCATTCAATGGTTGTTGAGGATGTGTCAGTACCTATTGTTATCATGGCCTATCCTCAAAAAAAAAAACCAAAAAGATTACTTTCTTTTTTTTATTTAGAGCTTATATCAAAGATAATTTAATTTAAACAACACAATTTAAAATTCTGACTTGTTTAGATGGCTCATTTTCAATCGTACAATTAAGTGAATCTTATCACAAAAGTGATGGCTCATTTTAAATTGTACTATTAAGTGAATCTTATTAGAAAAGTGACAATTCACATCAGCTCATACTTCACATATATATGTGTCATTAATAGAAGATGAGACCATTTCCTTGTAAATGTGCATTACATAATGATATTAAACACAATTACACTCAAAACATCAAAATCTGCCAGTTCCGACCCTAACCTTCTAAATATCCATTATATAATGATATTAAACACAATTACACTCAAAACATCAAAAGTTGTCAATTCTGACCCTAAGTTCAAAGTTGCATAAACACAATGTCGCAAGTTTGAAATCGTCAACTTTAACCATCTGGGGGAAGCCTTCTTCCAACATTCGAGGTACCTACTAACATGCTATAAAATGCCATAAAAGACGGTTAAAAATTTTAATCATAAGACTTGGCTTAAGAGCTTGGATAGAATATAAGCCAAAGTTGTGGATTTCCTCAAATTCATTTCTAGCATTAATCTAATGAGAATATTAGACCAAGTCAAATAGTAGACACCACATAAATACAAAAAATATGCGCACCTGATCTTGTTCCTCTCCTCGGAGTTGAAATTATTAAGGTTCAATATGATCTTAAACAGACCTAGAGCATTCAGTTGTTTCAAAAAAGAGAGTAAAACCTTAATTAGACATTTGATTCAGTAGTTTCTCAAGGAAATCTTTAACGCAACTGCCCAATTGGTCTTAATTAACCACCTTAAAAACTCAAAAAAAACAAAACTAATTAAACATGAAGCAATGATCAATTCTTGACTTAGTAAAAATACGCGAACGACATGCCATGTTTATCTATCTTCTTCCTTCTTACGAATATTGCCAGAGATTTATAAGCAATAATGAGCTTAAATTGGTTATGCTACTCAATAAAAGGTAGTTAAACAATAGAAAATAGGAAAATGAGGACTTCATTACAAGCCTCCTCGTTTTAGTGGATCCAAACAAAATGCTTCCAAGGCTCTTTTCTGACACAAAGATTTTGTCTATCAATAAACCTGAGTTTCTTGCACAATAGTTAACAATAATTAGCATTCACTGAAAACACTAAAAATCTTGAAGCAATTATGATTGGAAAAATGGAATAAAAGAGCACGTTAGACAGGAAAATGTTTTAAATAAATTTACAGATCGAGGTCAGCTAATACAAATGAATAAAAGGAATTTTGCAGCTTGTGTCTTCCTCGATACACATGAGATAAGATGCATGAAAATAAAGATCATTAGAGATAGATTTGTAGCCTTAATCGTTCCACCATAGTTTCTTGCACCAAGATACCCTTCACTGTATTTAGTGGTACTTCTGTTACTTTTGAAAACTGAACGATTCTCCAGCTTTTCTCGACAATTTTAAAAATAACAAACCTTTAAAATTTTCCAAGGCATAACAGGGGATATTCATTGGCTGAACAAAAAATAGAAAATGTTCCAAACAATTATGTACCAAGTTCTTAAAATAAACTATATATTGGCTAAACCAAAACAGACTCATCCTTAAATATCCCCATGTAGGGATTTTTGCCTGGTTTATTTTGCTGGTTGTTTTACACGCCCACTACAAATCTGTGTCTATTTTTAAGTTTTCTGGATAATGGTTGCATATATATTCTGTTTTTTAATTAAACATGTGTTTAGTTCTTGCCTCTGTTGTTCGTATAAATGGTTTACTTTCATGTACAATTTTACAGTACAGGTTTTGATTCACTAGGTGATTGCTAAATCATGGATTTGGGATTTAAGTTACTTTGGTGAATTTAACAAATTCATTGTATGATGTCTATTTTGAACTTTTGATAGATCAATAGAATTTAAAATGAAATGGTGTACGCTAACAGGTTTGTTTAATTTCATTATGGGACTATTTTCTCTTCAATATTTTTTTACATAATATTATAAAAGCAAATTTTTTGGTGGCACTTCTGAATGAAAGAAGCATATGTTAATGAAGTTTCTGATTTGTTTTTCTTCTTTTCCTATATTGCACAATAGTTCATAGAAAAGATTTATAATATCTTATCCAAAGGCAACATGAAAATTTATCAAATGAGTTAAAGGGAATCGAATCAAGCTACTACCAAAATAACAATGATCCTTCAAAAGACTAAAGTAAGGGCATATACTGAAAAATGCTATTCAACAGTCACACAGATCATTATAAGAGAGAATTTTTTCTTAAACCAACATTAATTGGATCTTTAAAACTATTTTAATTTGAAACCATAGCAGTAATTTTTTTTTGTATCCAAACACAAATGTTCAACTAATGGTAACCCAAACTTATGGTCAATAAATTTCTTCTCAAATGTGTACTTAATATTCTCACCTATTTGATCTTAGTAGGTCCATTCGAAAATTTCATCACCACTCATATTTAGTACCTTCAGGGGAAGCAAGATATCTGCGGCTATTACATTTGTCTTCACAAGAATTAAAATCTAATTAGCGCTCAACTTGTAAGCATGTCCATAAGGATAAATTATTGTTCAATTATTTAAGTAAGATTAGACGGGCCAAGGATTAACAACTCTAAGAATGGGTTTGGTACCATATGTTGTCTCGCTTTGGTACCTTTGTTTGATGTTATAAGATCAACCAAGGAAACTAATGTCGTTGGATTTTATTGGTAACAATGAATCATAAACCAGGTCGCATGCCCAAAAATAGGTTTAGATAATCCGATAGGGTGGGGTGGGAAAGTAGACAATAAGACAAAGAATGAGGACAAAGAGAAGGAAAAAATAATGTCCATGAAAGGACACTTACTTCTTTAACCACACACCCCCACTACTACACATAATCTTACGATGCTTGTAAAGAACAGAGAAAAAAAAAATATAAAGCAATTGAAAAACAGAGTAAGAATTGTATGCCTTTCATTTTCATAGTAACCATTGTTGTGAAATTACACTTCACCGATTTTACATTTTTTACAACCAATAATGTCATGTTTATCCTGTAGACGTCTAAAAATGGTCAATGCTTGCGGAATCATACTTTAACATTTGCGCATTGCCTTATTTTAGGTTTTTGCGTCACATTAACATTTTCTCCTATGTCACGCACTTGGTCTTTATCATTTGCGAGCATCGAATCCTTCTTCTGCATTTTTCATTTATCTCGCTCTCGAATTTGGTCTTGTCGATAACAATATTTATCATGATTTTGGTCGGTCTTATCTTGTCGCATCAATGTGCGTGTTCATTTGTCATTATTTTGGACATCGTCAATCCTAATTAGGGTTTTGGTCCTCTTATCAATCTTGTCGTCATGCGATCAATTTGTCATCGATTCTTGTCTTTTGATCAATTTGTCATCAATCTTGTCGTCTTGTGATCTATTTTG
>NW_026730100.1:0-5000 GCF_030272615.1 Cryptomeria japonica
TCCCTCTTCATCTGTTAGGAATAGAATGAACGCGACTCCTCGATAGAGGATAGTTCTATTCCGGTCCCTCGAAGCAGCAGTCCATTCCGAAGGAATAGTTAGAATGGGCCGGGTATCGTTTCTCGCTTCGGGCAACTCTGGCTATACCCAGGTATACAAGGGGTTATACGGTTTATGGAACCACTGCTAAGAGGAAAGGTAGGACAGACAGTAATTGAGTGAGGATTCCCACCGGCCATTCTCTCTTTATACTTGTCTCCTGCCCTCCCTCTTAGCAGGGGGTACCGGCCACCACCAAAGGTACCACTGGGGAAGCTCAGTGGACAGCGGACAAAGCGGGGGGGTTCTCGTTAAGATCAATTACGTCTGCTGCCCCGCACTGTATAGTGATATGTGGAGCTCACTGGAGTGAGCGCATGTTAGTTAAGCAGCGATAATTGAACCCATATCTAGCAGCAGTGATAGGGTACACACATCGTAATGATCCCACCTTGATAGGCAACCAGAGAACCCTGCTGCTATTCTAGTGAGTATAAATAGTAACCTAGATGTACATCTACACCCTTCTAGTCTACGTTGCATTCTACCCACCAATAATATCTTTGGGGTGATGCTGCAAGATAAAGATACTCTTAACTAGAATTGGTTGAGAACCCCAACCCTGATGCATGTCTGCACCACGTGATCAAGACCACAAACTTGAATCCGTTTAGTGGTTCTATTCTCTCACTCACTAGAATAGCAATGGTTGTTCTATGACTGCCACTATTATTCTAGTGGGATAATCACGATGATGGGATAGTCTCTATTGGTTGGTGAAAATCCACCGTCTGTCTCGATTGGTAGAGATGGGAGCCGCCTCGGAT
This sequence comes from Cryptomeria japonica, assembly GCF_030272615.1. Taxonomy (NCBI): domain Eukaryota; kingdom Viridiplantae; phylum Streptophyta; class Pinopsida; order Cupressales; family Cupressaceae; genus Cryptomeria; species Cryptomeria japonica. The sequence goes on from NW_026730100.1 coordinate 867, forward strand.
GGGATGGGACTAGCCGCTGTGGATAGATGTACGACTGGGGATAGATTTCTTTTTCGATAAAGAGGTAGGGAGGTATTTTTTTATTGGTATTGGCTGGGGTAGTGAAAACTACTTTCCTTCCTTGATGTTCGAGAAAGTCCTTCCCTTTCCTGGATATATATATATTGGTCAGGTCAGTCAAAGTGCTTTCATAGCTAGATTCATTGGACTGAAAGGGCATTTAATCATACTATGAATTCTTCCCTCTTTCTCCTTGCCTATATATATAGATTTTCTTGGTACTTGTAAGTCATGCAGGGAAGGTTCGCCTTACCTTGCTTACTAGGAGGGCTTCTCGGGGGGCTCGCGGAGCTCAACAAACATTCCCCCCCCCTCGATAGTTCCGGGTCTAGCCCAACAGTCTTGTTCCGAGGTTCTCCAGCGAGTGGAAAGAGAAAGCCGATCGAAGTGCTTAAGATCTTAATTCGGTGTGTTCGCCTACCTACATAGTGTGTTTCTGCCTAACCCGCCTCTAGTCCGGTAGGTCTATTAGCTGTCTTAATTGGACTAATAGAGGATAAAATATGTATACTTCAAATATTTCCCCAGAGTAAGTACTCTAGAAACTGCCTCATCCTAATAGCAGAAATAAAGGTCTTCCCATCTCCCTCAACCTCTCTCCCTCCAGAACTGTTCTATCACCATAGCAGGAATTAGGGCTTCCCCGCCTTCTTTCACCCACTTCTTATGCTCGTCTTCATCTCCTTACCTTATTTATACAGTAGGGTTCTTTCCTCCATACGGCGAGACGGGGGTTCAACTTTCTACTACCCCATAAGATCTCTTTTTTTTATTGGCGAGATGCGAGTGAAACTACTTACCGGTATGGTTGGTCGAACCTATCTACTAGAGAAAAGAGATTGATAGGATTTAGAAAGGTCTGGTTCCATTCCAGTATTTCCCCAATCTGATCTCTTCCCAATAAGACTAGTCAGAAGCTTCTGGGGTTAATCTGTACGTCTGGTTTCGGTCTGACCTAGTGAGTGGAAGGGTGAATCCGGATGGTGAAGGTCTGGATTCGGTCTCTATAATGAGTGGAAAGATGAATCCGGATGGTGACCAAAGGAATTGATTCGGTCTGTCAAGATATCAAAATGACTCAAATGCAAAGTTTGAGGTAGATCGGTGGCCTCAAGAGCGGCAGTGAATAGTATTTCCTCAGAGTAAGAGGCGGAGCAGAGCAAGCGAGCGAGGTGTCCTAGCCACAAATCCTGCTTATCACATCTGCTATCAAGGTAATTGACTGGTCAGATATTACGTATTAAAGACTGGATTCCGCGACTTCTTCCTAACCTAAAAGTGGTAAATAGAGGCCATGCCGTACCAATCCCAAGGGCTATTGAGCTTGCTGGTGGTTTGTAGTGATCGCAGCATCGAATCAATGGGAACGGAAAGCAACTCATTCGACCTGCCAATCCTCTTTTCATTCCATCTCCGACCATATCAATAATGTTTCACTTTTGCCTACAAGAGCACCTACGAATATCCATATGTTTCCAGACCATAAGACCATCCTGAATGCTCACTTCATTGGGATCTCTCTTTAGCTTTAGTCGAGTTGAATCGATGCTCTCGGGTAAGCACCTTTCAATGTGAAACCAGCCTAAATCAGAGGAGTGATGATTCAGCCCACACTACAACCTTTTAGATGAGAGCGGGTAATATATTACGTCTGACTGTGGTTGAGCTCTTTAAGCCTAGGGAAATAGAGTGGGAGAGCGCTCTCTATGGATTTCAGAATGTCGAGAAGGACCGAATACATGGAGGGCTCTCACTCATCTCATGGGGAGATAGCCATGCCGTGGCGATGCCGAAAGAGATCATGCCTTGACGTAGACCTCTGCTCTATTAGCTGTTTATGCCCGTGCCGCCTCTGTTACAGTGCCGGGCCCTACCCCTACCCCTACTATTCTAAGGGTAAGGTAAGGGAAGCTCCTTTGATTATGTTAGTTGAACAAGAATGGGTCTCGAGACCGATCTGCGTCTACCTTAGCTGCCTTTGCTTCATCGACGACATCAACAACTGCTGGATCTACTGATGACTAAGCATAATCGACTGCGACTAATTGAAAGAAAGAACCTTGTTGGTCCTGCTGCTGGTGTTGGATCTTGAACTGGATCTTCACCTGGTCCGTAACTGGGTCTTGATCTGTAAGGTATGCTGCTGAACCCTACCCCTACTATTTGTAAGGGTAAGGGCCCTACGGGCTGGTGGATAGACACGGTATGTACCAAAAGAAAGTCGGAACAGCTATCTATCAATAGTGATCGGCGAGTGCGCATGCATCGGGATCAAATGAGCAATCTCACGAGGCCAGATTGCGTTATCGTCTGGGCGGTAGGTCACATCCAAGTCCCTACAATAATCTACCGACTAGAATTCCCCACTATAGGGAGGGTGGGAAGCAATAGTTCCGGGAAACTCTAGTTGTAAGGGGCGGTTGCTTAGCAAAAAATAGCACTGGTAGTTGAATATCCACCACCAGCACTTTAGCCAAATCCTATAATTGCAGTTCGCCCCTTTAGAATAGTAGGGCAGTTCGAAAGCCCATAGCATACCCCTGCGAGAGAGGCGACAGGACCAGAACCTGTGACCTAGAGCCAACACCAGTCTTCACGCCTAGCCCTTCTTCCAGCATCCTCACTTGTTCCTTTTGATCCAGTAGCGTCACCTAGTTTCCGTTAATCCAGCAGAGACGAAGGTAGCAGGAGGAAAGGCAAAGGGCCCACCAGCAGAAGCACAGGCAAAGAATGCAGGGGCAAGGGTAGGAGATCCATATTGAGATACAGAGCCCGTGCCATCAATAGCTTCAGCATCCGTTGATCCTGAACCACCAATAATATAGGTACGCCCATTTATAGACCTAGTAGCAGCCGTTAGAGAGCAAATGTTAGCATGACGGTTCCATCAAAAAGATCCCTTAAAGCCTTAGCATGACGGTTCCATCAAAAAGATCCATTTAAGGATCTTCGGCTTTAGCATGATGGATACTCTATAGGGGTCTTCCCCCTTGCCGGGTTCTTCCTATCAAGCCCCTTTAGAATAGTAGGGCGTCCCGAGAGCCCATGACAGTCTATTCAGCCCAGGGTATTAACCCGCATGATGGCCTAACAGGCCCCATAGAATTGTAGGCAGCTGACCTGGGAGTATCGGTACCTGGGGAGTCGAACCCCTGTTAATTACCATTGTACCCTTGGAGATACACATTCTCCATACTTAACAATTGACGGTTATCACTTTATCCAGTTCATCACCATTGTACCCGGGAGGATGGATAGCCAGTGAGCCTTGGGGGATGGATAGCCAGCCCTTACCTGGGGAGTCGTTTTTTATGAGTCATTTTTTCAAAGCCAAATAAACGGTAGGCAGGCGCTCTATTGCCACCCACCCAACTATCGAGTGCCCTACTATTTGAAATGGGGGGCTAGCAACTATCGAGTGTTGACTGGGGGCCCCCTACAATTTTATGGGGGCTTCAGTCAAGCCCTAAAATTCTATGGGACTGCTCGAATTAACCCTTCCTTTCCTACGTTCGGATATACAATAATAAGTGAAGTGAACCCCCATAGAATTGTAGGGGCATTAATAGTTGGGATAACCTTATTTCGTGATATTTGTATCTATATACAAATGTCCATTGATATCGATATCTCGAGTCGAGTGAGTATCATTACAAGATGAGAAAGAAAAGAGAATGGGGCGCAGATAGAAATAAAGAACCGTGCGATCAAAGGCCAAAGCGCTTTCTGTCACTTAGGTTCTCTCTTCCTGCTTGACGAAAGTCAGTAGTTGAATATGCTTACTCCGGGGATAGGGGGCGCTATACTCTAGTTAGTGTTCTACCCATATCTAGCCGGCTAGCGGGCCTCTGTTTTAATCTGCTTACTCTTGACAGTGTGCATTCATAGGGCCCCCATGCTGCTCGATTCTAGAACAACTATTTGATTTGCCCCCGCCCAATCGAGATACCTCCCCCTACTATTTGAAGGGCTAGCCCCCCCTACTATTCGCTTGACTAGGGTTCGCTTTCTCGCAAGTTCTACTAGCGAGCTGATTAATGAACTCGAATTACTGATTAATAAGGGGGGCGAGAG
>NW_026730100.1:10000-24075 GCF_030272615.1 Cryptomeria japonica
CCCCAACTTTATTGCCGTTGGGACTGACTATAATTAGCCTTGATAGTGCCGTGATGCTACGCCGCGACCGACTGATTGTTTACGCGCATCGGATTCCAGGTCTGTTGCACTCCCTTTCCGAGGGTTCTTTTCACCTTTCCCTCACGGTACTTGTACGCTATCGGTCATTGAGGAATACTTGGGCTTAGAGGGTGGTCCCCCTGATTCAAACACTCCGCGTTTTACTTGACTGGGAAGAATCGAACCCGGCTAGATAGTAGGGGCGGTAGGGCCCCCGGGGGCCCGGGGCGCCCTATCCAAACTATCCCCTCTCCTCCTCCCACCCACCCCGGGGGTGGGGAACCAATCTACAGGGCTATCACCTTCTTTGGCCAGATCTTCCAACCTTTTCACAGTTCCCCCCGGTTCTTCCATCATCCACCCTGCAGGTGAATGAATTGCACAGAGAAGAAGAGCCCCTAACAACGCCCCTACCTCTGCCTATTAGCCTTGATAGGGGGGCTATAGTTTAGCTCCCGGATTCTATAGCTATAATTCCCCCCCACCCTGCAGGGCCATCTATTCCCTATGAACCAAAGGTATGGCGCCCTATTGATTGTTGGGGGGCAGGGCTCCGCTGATGGATATTTGCCCAATCCGCTTTCGCTCGCCGCTACTAACGGGGTCTCGGTTGATTTCCTTTCCTCTAGCTACTTAGATGTTTCAGTTCGCTAAGTCGCTTCGCCCCCACCCCCCACTATAGAGGTAGGGAGTGGGACACGGTTTCCCGATCGGAGATCCATGGATCACGGACGGTATCTCCCCATGGCCTTTCGCCTTTGGAAGCGTCCTTCCCTCCCAATGCCCGGGCATCCATCCGATGCATTCCGATACAGTAGGCATTGAACCGACTGAACCTACAATTCATCTACCTCCACTAGAATCTCTCCTCCCACCCCCTGCCGCACTCGATTCTATACGTAACATGCCCTTTTTAGCCCTACTATTTGCCCTACTATTCTATTATTCCACCCACCCCTACGATTTTTTATCGCCTGCCATGCGAGCAGCCTGCTAGAGTGACGCATGTGACGTATAGACTCTGGAATCGACTAGAAATGCAGGGTGGGAAGCAATAGTTTCATTAATCAACCTGGGGCCTACTATTATTCATTTTGATCGCTACATATGACTGGTTCAGCGACCAAACGATATTTCCCTAATAAACCATCTCTCCATTTCTCAAAAGTCTGGGTCATATGACTGGCAAACCGACCCGGGTGGGTGGGAACTATAGGGCTTTAGCTTTGCATCTCTCCATTGAGAATTTTGATCGCGAATATGACTGGTTCAGCGACCCATATCAATTCCCCGAGCGGAACCCTACAATAATCTGAAGGGGGGGGTTGATCAAAAGTCTGGCTCCGTAGACTGGTGAAGCGACCCCCCATAGAATAGTAGGGATGCAGCCTATAGAATTTGAGGGGCCCGTTTCATTTTAGTACCCGGGGATCGATCCAACCAAAGTTTCTATCGGTTCAATCAGCCAGCTCCTGATCCGGCAACCGGCCTATTGTTTCTTGCCGGCGGGTGGGAGGGAACTATAGCATGTTACGTATAGAATCTGCCCCTCCCTACCTTCCCTTCGCGTTTCTTGAAACATAGGCCAATAGAAAGGCCCTACTATTCTAGACGAAAAAGATGTCGAATCAATTGCTCAAAATTGGACATGAAACTATCGGACAGAAATGGAGAAACAATGCTTTCGAACTTTAGTTGCATGTGACGTATAGACTCTGGAATCTATGACTAGACCCTATAGCGGAAACTCCCACTGCCATTAATCAACCTGCCAGCCCTTTAGATAGTAGGGGGGAAGCAAGAGTTCCGGGAAACTAGAGTTCCGGCGAGAAGGGTGGGACTATAGTTGCCGGTACTTAGATTCTATACGTAACATGCCCCCTTGAAAATAGTAGGGCAATGTAACAATAGAATAGAGGGCCACCCACCCAACAACGTTTCTACCGACTACTAGAATTCCCAACCCTCCCGCCTCCCACAAATGGCATCTACCCTCACGCTACCATAGAATTGTAGGGGCACAACATTATAGGCATGTTACGTATAGAATCAGCCCCCCACCCAACCCCACACACGAGCCCCCGCCACTAGAGTCCCTCCCACCCAACTCTATTCGGGTGGGTGGGAGGAGGAGACGCCAGGGCCGGGTTCCGGTTTGAGCCCTACTATTCTAATGGGGTGGAGGTAGATGCCTAAGTTGTTGTGGGTGGTCCCCTACGGCTATCCGGGTGGGTGGGAACTATAGGGTTCCCCGTTCGAGATCGATGATCAAGTCTAGGATAAAGGAAGAATTCGATCGATCTCCCCCCACCCTCCCATAGAATAGTAGGGGCAACATTAATTAATAAGCTTGCTAGCCCTTTAGAATAGTAGGGGCCGCCATAGAATAGTAGGGATAGTTGCTAGAATAATGAATGGCATCAGTTAATAACGTTCGCCCCCCCTACCCCCTACCCCCTACTATTGTGCCGGGCCCCCTTTCAGATTATTGTAAGGGCTAGCAGGCTAATGCCATTAAGGGCAGGCGTACATTAATTAACCCCCCAAAATAGGGCCGGTACGATATGCTGCTTATCGCTCACTGCACAACCTCAGCATGAAGACCTTGAAAGCTTATTTCTTTCTATCGGTCGAGGGAGAGCCGAGTGCCCCCACCCATTATCCAATCGCGCCCGCTTTATTATTTGAGGGAACGTGGTTGTCATGTCTACAAAAGGCAGGCAAAAGGTAATCGGAAGAAGTGCGGTGCCCTACTCTTATTATTCAGCGAACTAACGCCCATTACCATTACAAAAAGAGGGGGAGGGGCATATTTGCATATATGATGCCATCCTTTGCATGCCCGTAGCATGATCGATAAGAGATTGGGCGCCCTACCTACTATATAGCTGGTGTTGGCGCTCCAGGCAACCTACTACAAAGCCGGGTGGGGCCCCGGTATCGAACTTCCTTCGCAGATGCTTCCCTCGCCCCATTTCCGTAAATGCCCCTGGGGGCGATAGAAATGCTTCAGTGCTTCGCTTCCGATGCAGAAGCGTTAACAAGCCTGAAGAGCCTATAATTCCCCTTATAGATAGTAGGGCATTCAAATCTCTTCCAGTCTCTCAATAAAGTTGGGGTGGGCCGCACCTGTGCCTATCGATCTGGTACGACATCTAGCAGACGACCTCTTCCGGCAGATTGGTCATAAGGTTATTTCCTCCTTCTAAACCTCTCCCGTGGGGAAGAGATGGAGTTCGTTCCGCCCAACGATGGTTCTCTCCCTCCTCGGTCTATCGATCGAGTGCCTACTATCTATAAGGGGCATTCTCTACGTCACATGATTGATCGCCACCCAGATAGAATAGATAGTGTCTCAGCAGAAATCATGTGCCCTTCGACATTCTATGGAGAATGCTATGCTACTTGTATCTATCTTGATCTCGAAGAGAGTGCAGTTGTATCTATCGGGATGAAGAGTGGTTCACCCCGAGCCCTACTATTCTTAATCGTGCCAGGTCAAACGCCAGAAATCCATAGATAACTAGACTCGTCCAAGCTGCAGGTGAGAGTGTACATGCATCTCGGCTCAAGTAGGGGATTTCAATTAGATAGATAGATCGATCCGGTCCTTCTTCTTGCGGCTGCCCTACTGCGCCGCCGCTTATTTAATTAAACGTTATAGTTCGGCGGATAAATCAATTCCGATAGAGGTGTAGTAACTAGAAAGGATAGGGGCTTTGCCAAACACTCCCTACTCTATAAAGGTGATCTGATTGATCCGCTCCGAACGGCGGAGAAATCAATCCCATTCCAATGCATGAAAGTGCAGAGGGTTTGGGTTCCTTTATCCGTCTGATTACTGTGAAAAAAACTAAGATGAAACAAAACCCAATATAGAGAGGTAGGGCCTCCCATAGCCGCCAGGTTCGTTCTAGGCGGTTCAGATGCAAAGAGTGATTTCTTCCGAACTGATTGAACTGAGCCCCTACTATCTATAGCGAACCGAGGCCCTACTGTGAATAGGAACTGAGGTTTCGAAACTGGACCAAGATTTGATCCGTTTTTTCAAAATAAATCATGTTTCCGGTGGTGCACTCCCGTGATGAAGTGTTTGGTTTGCGATTGCCAGTATCATTTTCTTTTTCGTAGTTTCGATTCAGTGCTTCAAAGTTTCTCACTCTCATGTGACGTATAGACTCTGGCAGGCCCTAGAGTTTATTTGGGCTTTGGGATTGCACCAATAAAGAGAAAGGCCCGGGGTGGGGGGGAATGGTAGGGCGAAAGCGGGGGGTGCGCCCTTTCCTATCGAACGGCGCCTACTGCATCGAGTCAGTCATATGACGTACGTAATAGGTGATGGAGAAGTGCTCGCTCAGTGAAGTTGGTGATTCATTCCCTCCCCATTCCAAGAAGTCGGTGATTCCATTCCCAGCACATCTCGTTTTGCCCTACGTGCATGCAGGGTGGGCCCCTAAACGGCATCTTCCTCCCGGAGGGGCGGCTGGTGGAGCCCTCTCTTATCTACGTTGGGGGCCGGGGTGGCCCCCTTGCATTTCCGGACCTTCTCTCTATCTGCATAACACGGAACAGAAATTGACGCATGATTTTTGCTAGTAGGGGCGTAGCATTAATCCGGTATGCCAGATGTCCGGGTTCCCCGCTTATCCGTAAGGGCCTTCCCTATTATTAAGGAGCCCACATACTGCTACTGGGGCTAAGGACAGATGTCAGAAGCGGACCAATCTGGCTCCTCTTCATATTCCTCTTCCCTATTCTAAGCGCAACACGGCTGCATCCAATGTAATACACATGGTTCTAGCTCGATAGGTTCACTTCCCACACAACATGATGAAATGAGAATGGGATTCTGGTTCGATCGTAGCGGTGACAAGCTGGAGGGAATCTCTCGTGATTAGATCGGCCTCGACCTAGATCAAATGGGAGATGCGAACTTAATATGGCCGGTGACCGTGTTGATGACTCAAACCGACGCCCCTCAAATCTACTACTACTATTATTGTCGATGGCGTTAAATCAGTATCTTGGTACTTGGTATCTTCCTTGATTTGGCATACGATGATGCACGGTCAAAGCTTGCTCTATCTCCACCCACCCCGTTGGAAACAGTCATGTCACATCATTGGGATGTCCCACCTTCCGTCGGTAGATTAAAAAGGGGTGGGGGGAGATAGAATGCCGTGGAATCGCAAAAAAACTCGATCTAACGCGATTACACTGTGTTCATGTTGGAACATCGGATCGGCCCTCCAAGAAATAATCTAAGTATTCAATCTTGTTTTTTTGCGCACCATACGTTCTCGGCTATTCGCTTATTGTATCCGATGAAGGGCAGAGCTACTAAAGGGCGCCCAGGGCATCCGTGAAGAACGGATATGGAAATCGCTAATCAGCAGGGCCCCTACCATTCTGACGGTAGTTCGTCCTCGCCCTACTATTCTTAGCCAGGGGCGACTGATGCACGTCTAGTTGAGTATAGTTAGCACCATTATGTAGTTGGCATTCTCCCGTACGCCAGTGGTCATCCCATCCGTGGTGGAGGAGCTATGGATCATTCATGCGCTTAGGAACCGGGGGGGCCACAGATCACATTCCAACAAGCAGCAGGTCTCCTTTAGAATAGTAGGGCCCTGGCGAGCCCCCCCCCGTGCATGGAGGTAGATTATTGTAGGGGCCCGGGAAGCAGGGTGGGGACCGGGTGATGGTTGGGTGGGGGGGAACTCTATCCCGGGTGGGGGGTTAAGGCACCCCGTTTCAAGCTTTGCCATTGACGAATCAGACAATGATAAGGAGTTATTCGAGTTGCTGCTGAAGGTCGACTGAGAGGAGAGGTTAAGTGAGAAGTGATGTTGTTAATTCGTCTATAACAGAGTCCACCCCATATTGACCACTCCTTCCCCTTTTCAATCCAATAATAATCGCCCTTCGGCGGCTATATATATATAGTTGGGCGGGGAGACTCGTTATATACGGATTATGAAGTCGCCTCTTCGATTTCTTTCAAATCCGGGTGGAGACAGATGGATGCTTCCGATGAACCGCTTCGACTTCATTGCCTCGTATCGACTTGTAATTGAGTATCCCATAAGACCGCTCAAATTCCCACCCTCCCTGCAACTGAGTTCAGTTGTTAATATTTCTATAGACAGACAAAAGCATTGGATTTCATCCCGGCTCTTCTCATTCCAAATCATTGACCCGGGTACCGAAATATTCGGGGCAGCTAACTTCCATAGCCCAGGTGCTTGTTTGTTTGGAATGTTCCAGTATTGGGGGACTCGACATAAAACCGAGGGCGGCTCTCGATATTATCATTCCAAATCATTGACCCTACTGTCCACATCCATTCATGTGCCGCTTTCGATCCGCCCAGAAGAGCAGTATCTTATTTCCTTATTCAAAATCGGCAGGCAGTTCATCAGGCAGGCAGACCTCGACTTTGAATTCAAATCTCTAGCAATTGACAAGTGACTGGAGTGCCAATATAGAGATAGGCGATCAATCGATCAACACAAGGGCCTGTTTCATCCATCCATGCCCCCACGCCTCTATTGATCGATGGGGGGTAGTGGGGTTGAGATCTCCTCGCTCGATTATTGCTTCCGTCCGGTAATACGTAGACAATACAAGGCCACCCGATAGAAAAATTCCCGTTTCCGCCGAGTCCCCCAATAATGATAGGAAAGGGCCCGCTTGTCAGTCGAGTGAATGAATTACAAGTCGAGTACCGGGGAGGCAACCAAGCAGTCGAGTTACTAAAGTTCCGGGTGGGGGGGAACTCTAGTACGGCACAGTCTTAAGAGCGGATTTGGTCAACAGGTCATGGCTCCAGTTTCGAGCACTGTTGATTCATTCCCAATCCCCTCTCCCTTGTCGACTGCTGTATTGCTCCGGGCTCGAACAGGATTCGTAACCGCGCTTCCAGATGTGGCATCACTTTTTGAATCGAAAGGACCTGCTCCAGTGTGGAACTATTCGTTGGATACCCGTATTCGTTCGGGGCGGGCCCAAAACCCCTTGTGTACCCACCCGGACCGCTTTCTTCTTCATTGTTCCTCATGTTTGCCCCGACTTGGAATCATACCCAGGAGGAGATGCAGGACCAGATCCCGCTTCATGTCGGGATGGAGATGGAGAGGGAGGACCGCCTAGTTCGCCTCGACGTCCCCGAATGGTGAAGTGGAATCAATGGCTCGATCAGTGGCTGGCACACCTCCTTCATCGACAATTGGAGCGCCGCGGAGTGACGAATGCTTGATCCGATTCATTGACCCACCCGCCCATTCCACTGAAAAGCATGATTCATCACCCCACCCGGGGACGATAAAGGAATAGTGAAGCGAATGACCTAGGAGGCTACTCGCGGGGAGAAGCAAAGTGGTGTACCGGTCTTCAGGGGAGGTGGCCCTACAATTCTATGGGCTCTTCTTTCCACTACAATTCAACGGCCCCTAGAATAGTAGGGGCCCACCCAACTAGAGCTTATTCGCCGCAGGCTGATGCCATGGCAGCGGGGGGGGAACGGCTAGGGTGCCCGTTGATGGGACGGAATCGTGTTTACTCATGCTCCTCGGCAGGACAGGTCCAGTTGTTCGATAGCAGGCAGTTGTTTGATTCTCCATTATCTATCAGGCGGGGACGAGAAGGAAGTCCCCAACTCTAGCAATTGCCCTACCAGGGGTGGGTGGGAGGTAGAGCTGCCGGGTGGGACTATTTGGATGGCCCCGCCCCTCTGCATCTATTATTGGAGAATGGCATTGGAAAGGTCGTCGGCAACGATGAATAGAGTTATCTTTCTCGCAAAGGAATCCCTTGCCGCTAACCCTGAGAAGGGGACATGAACCTCTCGGGCTTCGTCGGGGTCAGGTTGGTTCGGGTGATCGATTCCGGAAAGAAGGACCTTGGAGTTGAGTAGAAAGGAAGGGACGATTCCAACCTCTAGCTTCCCCCGGGACGATAGAAGCACCTTACGTACGTATTGAGTCGAGTCGATTGAATCATGGACAGTCGAGTCGAGTCGATTTCCTCCCTCCCTGGACCCAGGAGACAAGAAATACCTGTTCTCGACACTAGGGAAAGGAGTGCGGCTATCGAAAAGAAATGCACTTTGCCATCCCTTCGGATGCCAGCGCCCTACTATTCTTAATCGGGAGTTTCTCTCTCGAGTTCAGGCCTATTGAATGGAATGGAACCTGACCTTGTCGGGGTTGGGAATCGAGGCAATCTGATCCCCAGGTTCCCACTCATTATCCATCCATCCGTCGCTCATTATCCATCCGAATAATAGATGCAGAGGGGGCCCACCCACCAATGAATCGAGTTTCTTTCTCGTCGAGCCCCTATCCCCTCTCTGTTTATTGGATATGATGATTCACAATTGCACCGGGGTAGTGATAGAGATGACAAGGATACCTTTACTACCGGGGCTCCTCGAATCCAATCCTTCGATTCGTGCCATTTGGCCCAGGTGGGCTGGCCACCGATTGAATCGGATAGATGGTGGGTTCCACTTGAATAGTTGGGTCCCCCCGTCTGCTACTACCGATTCATTCAATGAGGCAGTTCACTAAAGAAGAATTAGGGGTTAGCGGGTGGGCCCCTACTATTCGTTGGGCCGTTGCGATAGATGACAGCTAACGACCTTTCGAAGGGGTGGGTGGGGGGTAATAGGATTGGCCCACCAGATGCCCATAGAATAATAGGGCATTTGAATCCATTGGATAGGCGAGAAAGAGTTAGGGAGTTCGGTGGTTGGGTGCCTTCAGTCAGATGGACTGACTACTTCCTTTATTCCCCGGGCTGCCTGCATAAGGAGAGGTTGGGTCATTCCCTGGGTTGCTGGGCCTAATTCGTTTATTTCTGAATTAAGTAGATGATTCCAGTCGTTGATTGATGCAGCAGGGGAGCTTCAGTTGTTAATACGTCTATGATTGTGATTGGGAGTGGCGAACATTTTAGCAGCGTTTTCCCATACCCGGACTCTTAGATTAGATACTTTGTGAAAGATCAGATATCATGGACAACCTGACTCTCGCCTCTTAATTGGCGATTCATTTGACTCGGTGTTGATAGACGGATGGCGGGTCCTCGGTTTCGACTGATTGGTTCTCGGTTTCAATTGACTTATCCTTTCCATTGGTGACTCGACTCGGTGTCGACTCGTTTCCAGGACTGGCACATGGGTGGTTCTTCGTAGGAAGTTCCAATAATAGCCAATAATATCCCACACTTCTGCGGGGGCAACTATAGCCGGGGGGTGGGTGGGAGTTATCCCGGGTGGGATGGGAATGTCGAGTTGGCCCCTGGCTAAGAATAGTAGAGGCCCTCATGCACACCCGGTTCCCCTGCATGCAGAGAATTCTAGTTGTTCTAAAGTTATCTCAAATCGATCTCGGTTACTCTAGCAGGCGTACATTAATTGGGGTGGGTGGGAAGCTAATGTTGAGGGAGGGCTTAAAATAGTTGTTGTTGGGTGGGAATTGAACATAACCCCCCACCCATCAACTAGAATTCCCGGGTGGGTGGGTCTAGTGGAGGTAGATTGGTAGTGGGCCCCTACTATTCTTAGCCAGGGCCGTTGCCCCTGCAGGCCTATTCTAAGGGCCCTACTATTCGGCATGGGCGAATCGATCTCGGCAACCTTCATCCTCCGATGCCATAGAATAGTAGGGGCCCACCCCAACCAGATAGATAGATAGATAGATGGATAGATAGATAGTTGACCGGTACGCCATATTATAGACGTAACAGGCTCACCCCCTTGGGCCCCTATGATTCCCTCCCACCCGGCTATAGACATGGGCCCTATAGTTTCTTTGGCGATCTCGCCCTGGCAGATATATAGCAGCAAGCAGCCCTCTGCCATTAATGAGCCTGCTAGCCCTTTAGAATAGTAGGGTAAAATAGAGTTTGGTTGTGAATGCCTATAGTTTCTTTAGGCATCTTTCGACGACCCCCCTTTTAGATTATTGGTGGTGGCAGTTTGTTTTTTCTCAAGTTCGATAGACCCCACCGCGAATTCTATACGTAACATGTCAATAAAGTTGCCAAAGAGACTACAGGGTTGAAATCTTTCAAGGGATGTTACGTATAGAATCGGGGTAGAAGAGAGGGCGGAATGGATATTGGGCCTATATAGTCTAGTCTCTCGGGAGGCCGAGCCGAGCCCACCATGAATGAAGTACTGGTGATGCTTGGTTGGATCGTGCTTACGCTTTATCCGTTGCTTCTACCCCCATATCTGGCTTTGCTCCTGCTCCCAGCACCTCTGCCTCTCGATCTGGTTAATATGCTTGCTTTTATGCTTCCAGAACGGTATTCCTTTTATGGAACGGGAGCCCACCCCGCTGTTATAGTTGCTCTAGAACAACTGCATCTAGATCTGTTTCTGGGTCTGTTCGGTAAGTAACTCGCTCTGGGTCTCGATCTCGAAATGGGTCTACCGCGTATGGATCCGTATCTGGGTATGGATCTGCATCGTATATATCAACAACTGCCTATTGTTGACCCGAGCTACCAAAGCTTCTCCCGCTGCTGGGTATGGATATGCATGGTGGTAGTACTGCGTCTGGATCTGCTACTAGCTCTATTTTTGCTTCTGGAACAGGGAGAGATACTATGGGTTCTACAAATGGAAGGGATGTCGCTGGACAAGAGAGATGGTGGAGAACTTTTAGGTGGATAAGTTGGGACAGGAAGGGATGCTACCGGCTATAGGTCTAGATATGGATAAACAGGATCAACAACTAGCTACGCTGCTTCTGGGTATCAATACGGTAGTTAGACCAAAGCCTATAATTGGCACCGAAGCCTATAATTGGGGTGGGGGGAAGGGCCGACTGCTTTAATGGCGGGATCTTGAACCTTTAGAACCCCGGGGAGCTACGGGCTATGCCTATGCGGGTGGTTCCTTTACTACGGATGCTTACTCAGGTGCTCTAGGTGAGACTGTCTATGGTACTGGATATGGATATGCTGCTGGATATGCTTCTCTAGATAATGCAATTTCAAAAGAGGGGGTGGTTCGGATCAACAGGATCACTTGCTTAATCGACTAGATCAACTCCAACTGGGACTGGTGAATATGCTGCTAGATATGCTATTGTCTACGCTGTAGATGGTGCTGGATCAACAGGATCAATGGCATAATCTGCCAGGGGTGCTGGATCTACTGGTATTGGATAAGATGCTGGGTATACGTATGCTGGTGGTATTGCTGTTGATGGTTCTACTGGTGATGGTGCTGTTACCGGTGGATAAACTACTGGACCAACTACTGGATCAACCACATCAACTTATAGATATGCTGCTAGGTATGCATCTGGTTATGCTTATGCTGCTGGATAAACGTCATACTGGCGGTGCTGGTACTGGATCGTCGAACTACTAGTGGTGCATCATGGACAGAACCAACAGAATCTACTGGAAGGTATGCTGGTGTTGCTGGTACTCGTGCTGGATAAACTACTAGATAAGCAACTGGGTCAAGCTCATAGACTAGGTAAACCAACCTATGCCTTTGCCCCGTAGGGCCCCTACAATTCTATGGGCGATTCTAGAACTATTTGAGATTGCCCCCCCTACCCCTACCCCTACTATTGAAAAGGGGAAAGGGTTCTATGGGGAGCCATAGAAAACTATAGAAAGGGGGGGGGGCACACATTAATTCACAGATGCCAGAAGACTGGGGTGGGCTCTCAGGAGGAGGAAAGCTGCTGCTAGGTATGCTTCTAGGTAAGATTCTGATGGGTAAACACCTGCCTACTGGTGCTAGATCTACTGATGAACCAACTGGGTCAACGTATTCGACTGTTTCTCGCTCTGGTTCAAAATGCCAACAAAATCTGGGTCGTCTTAATTATTCCATACTTACTCAACATCTGCTTATGCTTATGCTTATACCGGTGGTTCTAGCTATCCAACTGGTTCAACATAAGCTGCCCATAGAATTTGAAGGGGCAACTGGATCTACTGTAGGGTCAATAATCTAATAGTAGGGGCCGCTGATGGTACTGGATATGGATCCACAGCTTAAACAACGGAATCGACTGGTTCAACTGGATCGACTGATGCTGCCTATGTCTATGTCTATACTTATGCCGGCACGCTTCTGGCTTTACCATGAACTTATTAAGACGGCTATGCCACTGTTGGTACTGGTTCAAGGTAAGCTACTGATGCTTATGGCTATCGATCCGGAACTAGGTATGCTGCTGGTAGCTTTGGATCTAACTACTATCAGAATCTGGCTATCGATCTGGTTAAGATGCTTACCTTGTGACTGGTTATGTTGCTGGGTATGAGTCCAGATCTTGTGCTGGTGGTGCCCGTAGGGTTAAAAGGTGGAAGGTATGCTACGTATGCTGCTGATGGTTCAAGCTAAGCTACTGAAGCTACTGGTGGATATGCTAGTGCTGGTGCTACTACTGGTACCGGGTAAACAACTAGCTCTGCTTATGCTACTTATGTCGCTAGCTATTAATTCCCCTTACGGATCCACCCCCATTAGAATAGTAGGGCCCGTCAGAATAGTAGGGCCCCCTACAATTCTATGGCCTTTGCTTTCATTGACCTTTCAGTCGACGATTCTATACGTCACATGGGTGGGTGGGAACTATAGGGCTGGGGTGGGTGGGTGGAAGATAGGGCTCTTTGAGTTATTGCCATTCTGCTTGGAGGGTGGGTGGGAAACGTTACTATAGTTCCGGGGGCATGTTACGTATATAAGGCCGGTCAACTATCGGGTGGGAGGGGTTGCCAACCTGCCATACCGAAATTCTAGGCATGTTACGTATAGAATCTAAGTACCGGTCAACTATCGGAACTAGAGTTTCCGGGGGAGGAGATTCTATTTGCTTATTCTAGCAGGCTTATTAATAAAGAGGGGCTATAGTAGGGCATGTTACGTATATAATCTGGAATCTAGCTATAGGGAGGGGGGTGGGCATGTGTAGTATAGAATCGTCAGAATCTAGGATGGGAAGCAATTCAATAAGGATGGGCTAACATTCTTTCTTTCCGTTCAGGGGAAGTGGCTCCATCCTTTTAACCCCGGGTTCACTAGCTAGTCTAGCCATCCAGAGCACTGGGTGGGTGGGAGGCAATAGCTTTTTTATTGGTCTCTTTGTTTCCAATCGCCTCTATTCTATTATTCTAACCGGATACCTACCTTTCTTTCTCTGAGAACCGGCACTGAACTCCCCTTCATTGGCCTAACATTCTTAAAGGGCCTGCTATCCTGCTAACAGAGTAGAGAAGGTGGGGGGGCATGAGAAGAGAAGCCTACCGGAGGTGCGTCCCAGGTTGAACTCGCATGGGTTGCCGGTTGGCTACTCAACTCGTTAATTAGGCCATCCGGGGGTTCAAAGGGAGGGGGGCCCCGGGAAGCCCCAGGATGGATTAGTTGCCGGTAGAAAGGTTGCCCCTCCGGTATAAAGGTTCCTCTATAGATGCGGGTCACGATCGATCCAACGAGATGACGGGCGGGATCGAATCACTGAACATGGGGCAGAGGCGGATCACTTGTCCGAATCCTTAGAATAGTAGGGGGCCCACTACCCAGTTTCGACCTCCCGTCAGAATAGTAGGGGGCCCACTACCCAGTTTCCATGAGCGGATCATGAATCAACGATTCAATAAGAAAGCCGCGCAGCAAATAGTTTTGAAGAAAGCCGCCGCCCCAACTCAAATAGTACACTAGGCAGATTCCCCCCCACCTGCCGGAACTATAACTCCCGTCCTACCCTATGCCTTTCCCTTTACCCCCAATGGGTTATGGATAAACTGATGAATCAACTTCAACAACCTGTCCTCACCCCCTGCAGGTTCATATGCAACCGCCGAAGGTGCCGCTACTTATGCTTTCACTCGATCAAATGCCAGGCTGGGAAAGAAGCTGGGATAGGAATAGTTGTACAGTTCAGCCCCGTAGGGCCTTAGAATAGTAGGGCGGGAGGGGAGCAGGCTGAATAGCGAGAAAGCCCTCATCCATTGCCCTCATCTTGGCCCTACCCTTC
>NW_026730101.1:5000-24048 GCF_030272615.1 Cryptomeria japonica
GGTTTAGGGTTTAGGGTTTAGGGTTTAGGGTTTAGGGTTTAGGGTTTAGGGTTTAGGGTTTAGGGTTTAGGGTTTAGGGTTTAGGGTTTAGGGTTTAGGGTTTAGGGTTTAGGGTTTAGGGTTTAGGGTTTAGGGTTTAGGGTTTAGGGTTTAGGGTTTAGGGTTTAGGGTTTAGGGTTTAGGGTTTAGGGTTTAGGGTTTAGGGTTTAGGGTTTAGGGTTTAGGGTTTAGGGTTTAGGGTTTAGGGTTTAGGGTTTAGGGTTTAGGGTTTAGGGTTTAGGGTTTAGGGTTTAGGGTTTAGGGTTTAGGGTTTAGGGTTTAGGGTTTAGGGTTTAGGGTTTAGGGTTTAGGGTTTAGGGTTTAGGGTTTAGGGTTTAGGGTTTAGGGTTTAGGGTTTAGGGTTTAGGGTTTAGGGTTTAGGGTTTAGGGTTTAGGGTTTAGGGTTTAGGGTTTAGGGTTTAGGGTTTAGGGTTTAGGGTTTAGGGTTTAGGGTTTAGGGTTTAGGGTTTAGGGTTTAGGGTTTAGGGTTTAGGGTTTAGGGTTTAGGGTTTAGGGTTTAGGGTTTAGGGTTTAGGGTTTAGGGTTTAGGGTTTAGGGTTTAGGGTTTAGGGTTTAGGGTTTAGGGTTTAGGGTTTAGGGTTTAGGGTTTAGGGTTTTAATTTACAAGTTATAATTTACAAGTTATAATTTACAATTTACAATTTACAATTTACAATTTACAATTTACAATTTACAAGTTATAATTTACAAGTTATAATTTACAATTTACAATTTACGAGTTATAATTTACAATTTACAATTTACAAGTTATAATTTACAATTTACAATTTACAATTTACAAGTTATAATTTACAAGTTATAATTTACAATTTACAATTTACAATTTACAATTTACAATTTACAATTTACAATTTATAATTTACAATTTACGAGTTATAATTTACAAGTTATAATTTACAAGTTATAATTTACAAGTTATAATTTACAATTTACAAGTTATAATTTACAAGTTATAATTTACAAGTTATAATTTACAAGTTATAATTTACAAGTTATAATTTACAAGTTATAATTTACAATTTACAAGTTATAATTTACAAGTTATAATTTACAAGTTATAATTTACAAGTTATAATTTACAATAATTTACAAGTTATAATTTACAAGTTATAATTTACAAGTTATAATTTACAAGTTATAATTTACAATTTACAATTTACAATTTACAATTTACAAGTTATAATTTACAAGTTATAATTTACAAGTTATAATTTACAATTTACAATTTACAATTTACAAGTTATAATTTACAATTTACAAGTTATAATTTACAATTTACAAGTTATAATTTACAATTTACAAGTTATAATTTACAATTTACAATTTACAATTTACAAGTTATAATTTACAAGTTATAATTTACAATTTACAAGTTATAATTTACAATTTACAAGTTATAATTTACAAGTTATAATTTACAAGTTATAATTTACAATTTACAAGTTATAATTTACAATTTACAATTTACAATTTACAAGTTATAATTTACAAGTTATAATTTACAATTTACAAGTTATAATTTACAAGTTATAATTTACAATTTACAATTTACAAGTTATAATTTACAAGTTATAATTTACAAGTTATAATTTACAATTTACAATTTACGAGTTATAATTTACAAGTTATAATTTACAATTTACAAGTTATAATTTACAAGTTATAATTTACAAGTTATAATTTACAATTTACAAGTTATAATTTACAATTTACAAGTTATAATTTACAAGTTATAATTTACAAGTTATAATTTACAATTTACAATTTACAAGTTATAATTTACAATTTACAATTTACAATTTACAATTTACAAGTTATAATTTACAAGTTATAATTTACAAGTTATAATTTACAATTTACAAGTTATAATTTACAAGTTATAATTTACAATTTACAATTTACAATTTACAATTTACGAGTTATAATTTACAATTTACAATTTACAAGTTATAATTTACAATTTACAATTTACAATTTACAATTTACAAGTTATAATTTACAAGTTATAATTTACAAGTTATAATTTACAAGTTATAATTTACAAGTTATAATTTACAATTTACAATTTACAAGTTATAATTTACAATTTACAATTTACAATTTACAAGTTATAATTTACAATTTACAATTTACAATTTACAATTTACAATTTACAATTTACAATTTACAAGTTATAATTTACAATTTACAATTTACAATTTACAAGTTATAATTTACAATTTACAAGTTATAATTTACAAGTTATAATTTACAAGTTATAATTTACAATTTACAATTTACAAGTTATAATTTACAAGTTATAATTTACAATTTACAAGTTATAATTTACAAGTTATAATTTACAAGTTATAATTTACAAGTTATAATTTACAATTTACAATTTACAATTTACAAGTTATAATTTACAATTTACAATTTACAAGTTATAATTTACAATTTACAATTTACAATTTACAAGTTATAATTTACAATTTACAATTTACAAGTTATAATTTACAATTTACAATTTACAAGTTATAATTTACAATTTACAATTTACAAGTTATAATTTACAATTTACAAGTTATAATTTACAAGTTATAATTTACAATTTACAAGTTATAATTTACAATTTACAATTTACAAGTTATAATTTACAATTTACAATTTACAATTTACAATTTACAATTTACAATTTACAATTTACAATTTACAAGTTATAATTTACAATTTACAAGTTATAATTTACAATTTACAATTTACAATTTACAATTTACAATTTACAATTTACAATTTACAAGTTATAATTTACAAGTTATAATTTACAAGTTATAATTTACAATTTACAATTTACAATTTACAATTTACAATTTACAAGTTATAATTTACAAGTTATAATTTACAAGTTATAATTTACAAGTTATAATTTACAATTTACAATTTACAATTTACAATTTACAATTTACAATTTACAAGTTATAATTTACAATTTACAATTTACAATTTACAATTTACAATTTACAAGTTATAATTTACAAGTTATAATTTACAATTTACAAGTTATAATTTACAAGTTATAATTTACAATTTACAAGTTATAATTTACAATTTACAATTTACAATTTACAAGTTATAATTTACAAGTTATAATTTACAAGTTATAATTTACAAGTTATAATTTACAATTTACAAGTTATAATTTACAATTTACAAGTTATAATTTACAATTTACAAGTTATAATTTACAATTTACAAGTTATAATTTACAATTTACAATTTACAATTTACAATTTACAAGTTATAATTTACAAGTTATAATTTACAATTTACAAGTTATAATTTACAATTTACAATTTACAATTTACAATTTACAATTTACAAGTTATAATTTACAATTTACAAGTTATAATTTACAATTTACAATTTACAAGTTATAATTTACAAGTTATAATTTACAAGTTATAATTTACAATTTACAAGTTATAATTTACAATTTACAATTTACAATTTACAATTTACAATTTACAATTTACAATTTACAATTTACAATTTACAATTTACAATTTACAATTTACAAGTTATAATTTACAAGTTATAATTTACAAGTTATAATTTACAAGTTATAATTTACAATTTACAATTTACAATTTACAAGTTATAATTTACAAGTTATAATTTACAATTTACAAGTTATAATTTACAATTTACAAGTTATAATTTACAAGTTATAATTTACAATTTACAATTTACAATTTACAAGTTATAATTTACAAGTTATAATTTACAATTTACAATTTACAAGTTATAATTTACAAGTTATAATTTACAATTTACAATTTACAATTTACAATTTACAAGTTATAATTTACAAGTTATAATTTACAATTTACAATTTACAATTTACAATTTACAATTTACAAGTTATAATTTACAATTTACAATTTACAATTTACAATTTACAATTTACAATTTACAATTTACAATTTACGAGTTATAATTTACAATTTACAATTTACAATTTACAATTTACAATTTACAATTTACAATTTACAATTTACAATTTACAATTTACAATTTACAATTTACAAGTTATAATTTACAATTTACAATTTACAAGTTATAATTTACAATTTACAAGTTATAATTTACAAGTTATAATTTACAATTTACAAGTTATAATTTACAAGTTATAATTTACAATTTACAAGTTATAATTTACAATTTACAAGTTATAATTTACAATTTACAATTTACAATTTACAATTTACAATTTACAATTTACAAGTTATAATTTACAAGTTATAATTTACAATTTACAATTTACAAGTTATAATTTACAAGTTATAATTTACAAGTTATAATTTACAATTTACAATTTACAATTTACAATTTACAAGTTATAATTTACAAGTTATAATTTACAAGTTATAATTTACAAGTTATAATTTACAATTTACAAGTTATAATTTACAATTTACAATTTACAAGTTATAATTTACAAGTTATAATTTACAATTTACAAGTTATAATTTACAATTTACAATTTACAATTTACAAGTTATAATTTACAATTTACAAGTTATAATTTACAATTTACAATTTACAATTTACAATTTACAAGTTATAATTTACAATTTACAAGTTATAATTTACAATTTACAAGTTATAATTTACAATTTACAAGTTATAATTTACAAGTTATAATTTACAATTTACAATTTACAATTTACAATTTACAATTTACAATTTACAAGTTATAATTTACAATTTACAATTTACAATTTACAAGTTATAATTTACAATTTACAATTTACAATTTACAAGTTATAATTTACAATTTACAAGTTATAATTTACAATTTACAATTTACGAGTTATAATTTACAATTTACAATTTACAATTTACAAGTTATAATTTACAATTTACAATTTACAAGTTATAATTTACAAGTTATAATTTACAATTTACAAGTTATAATTTACAATTTACAATTTACAAGTTATAATTTACAATTTACAATTTACAATTTACAAGTTATAATTTACAATTTACAATTTACAATTTACAATTTACAATTTACAAGTTATAATTTACAATTTACAATTTACAAGTTATAATTTACAATTTACAAGTTATAATTTACAATTTACAATTTACAATTTACAATTTACAAGTTATAATTTACAATTTACAATTTACAATTTACAATTTACAATTTACAATTTACAATTTACAATTTACAATTTACAATTTACAATTTACGAGTTATAATTTACAAGTTATAATTTACAATTTACAATTTACAATTTACAATTTACAATTTACAAGTTATAATTTACAATTTACAAGTTATAATTTACAATTTACAAGTTATAATTTACAATTTACAAGTTATAATTTACAAGTTATAATTTACAATTTACAAGTTATAATTTACAAGTTATAATTTACAAGTTATAATTTACAATTTACAATTTACAATTTACAATTTACAATTTACAAGTTATAATTTACAATTTACAAGTTATAATTTACAAGTTATAATTTACAAGTTATAATTTACAATTTACAAGTTATAATTTACAATTTACAATTTACAATTTACAATTTACAAGTTATAATTTACAATTTACAATTTACAAGTTATAATTTACAATTTACAATTTACAAGTTATAATTTACAATTTACAAGTTATAATTTACAATTTACAATTTACAATTTACAATTTACAATTTACAAGTTATAATTTACAATTTACAATTTACAAGTTATAATTTACAAGTTATAATTTACAAGTTATAATTTACAATTTACAATTTACAAGTTATAATTTACAATTTACAATTTACAATTTACAATTTACAATTTACAAGTTATAATTTACAATTTACAAGTTATAATTTACAATTTACAAGTTATAATTTACAAGTTATAATTTACAAGTTATAATTTACAATTTACAATTTACAATTTACAAGTTATAATTTACAAGTTATAATTTACAATTTACAATTTACAAGTTATAATTTACAATTATAATTTACAAGTTATAATTTACAATTTACAAGTTATAATTTACAATTTACAAGTTATAATTTACAAGTTATAATTTACAAGTTATAATTTACAATTTACAATTTACAAGTTATAATTTACAAGTTATAATTTACAATTTACAATTTACAAGTTATAATTTACAAGTTATAATTTACAAGTTATAATTTACAATTTACAAGTTATAATTTACAAGTTATAATTTACAATTTACAAGTTATAATTTACAATTTACAATTTACAATTTACAAGTTATAATTTACAATTTACAAGTTATAATTTACAATTTACAATTTACAATTTACAATTTACAATTTACAAGTTATAATTTACAATTTACAAGTTATAATTTACAATTTACAAGTTATAATTTACAATTTACAATTTACAAGTTATAATTTACAAGTTATAATTTACAAGTTATAATTTACAAGTTATAATTTACAATTTACAAGTTATAATTTACAATTTACAATTTACAAGTTATAATTTACAATTTACAAGTTATAATTTACAATTTACAAGTTATAATTTACAATTTACAAGTTATAATTTACAATTTACAAGTTATAATTTACAAGTTATAATTTACAAGTTATAATTTACAAGTTATAATTTACAATTTACAATTTACAATTTACAATTTACAATTTACAATTTACAAGTTATAATTTACAATTTACAATTTACAATTTACAATTTACAATTTACAATTTACAAGTTATAATTTACAATTTACAAGTTATAATTTACAAGTTATAATTTACAATTTACAAGTTATAATTTACAAGTTATAATTTACAAGTTATAATTTACAATTTACAAGTTATAATTTACAAGTTATAATTTACAAGTTATAATTTACAATTTACAAGTTATAATTTACAATTTACAATTTACAAGTTATAATTTACAATTTACAAGTTATAATTTACAAGTTATAATTTACAATTTACAATTTACAAGTTATAATTTACAATTTACAAGTTATAATTTACAAGTTATAATTTACAATTTACAATTTACAAGTTATAATTTACAATTTACAATTTACAATTTACAAGTTATAATTTACAAGTTATAATTTACAAGTTATAATTTACAATTTACAATTTACAATTTACAATTTACAAGTTATAATTTACAATTTACAATTTACAATTTACAATTTACAATTTACAATTTACAAGTTATAATTTACGAGATTATAATTTAAGAGATTATAATTTAAGAGATTATAATTTAAGAGATTATAATTTAAGAGATTATAATTTAAGAGATTATAATTTAAGATTATAATTTAAGAGATTATAATTTAAGAGATTATAATTTAAGAGATTATAATTTAAGAGATTATAATTTAAGAGATTATAATTTAAGAGATTATAATTTAAGAGATTATAATTTAAGAGATTATAATTTAAGAGATTATAATTTAAGAGATTATAATTTAAGATTATAATTTAAGAGATTATAATTTAAGAGATTATAATTTAAGAGATTATAATTTAAGAGATTATAATTTAAGAGATTATAATTTAAGATTATAATTTAAGAGATTATAATTTAAGAGATTATAATTTAAGAGATTATAATTTAAGAGATTATAATTTAAGAGATTATAATTTAAGAGATTATAATTTAAGATTATAATTTAAGAGATTATAATTTAAGATTATAATTTAAGAGATTATAATTTAAGAGATTATAATTTAAGAGATTATAATTTAAGAGATTATAATTTAAGAGATTATAATTTAAGAGATTATAATTTAAGATTATAATTTAAGAGATTATAATTTAAGAGATTATAATTTAAGAGATTATAATTTAAGAGATTATAATTTAAGAGATTATAATTTAAGAGATTATAATTTAAGAGATTATAATTTAAGAGATTATAATTTAAGATTATAATTTAAGAGATTATAATTTAAGAGATTATAATTTAAGAGATTATAATTTAAGAGATTATAATTTAAGAGATTATAATTTAAGATTATAATTTAAGAGATTATAATTTAAGAGATTATAATTTAAGAGATTATAATTTAAGAGATTATAATTTAAGAGATTATAATTTAAGATTATAATTTAAGAGATTATAATTTAAGAGATTATAATTTAAGAGATTATAATTTAAGAGATTATAATTTAAGAGATTATAATTTAAGAGATTATAATTTAAGAGATTATAATTTAAGAGATTATAATTTAAGAGATTATAATTTAAGAGATTATAATTTAAGAGATTATAATTTAAGAGATTATAATTTAAGAGATTATAATTTAAGAGATTATAATTTAAGAGATTATAATTTAAGAGATTATAATTTAAGAGATTATAATTTAAGAGATTATAATTTAAGAGATTATAATTTAAGAGATTATAATTTAAGAGATTATAATTTAAGAGATTATAATTTAAGAGATTATAATTTAAGATTATAATTTAAGAGATTATAATTTAAGAGATTATAATTTAAGATTATAATTTAAGAGATTATAATTTAAGAGATTATAATTTAAGAGATTATAATTTAAGAGATTATAATTTAAGAGATTATAATTTAAGAGATTATAATTTAAGAGATTATAATTTAAGAGATTATAATTTAAGAGATTATAATTTAAGAGATTATAATTTAAGAGATTATAATTTAAGAGATTATAATTTAAGAGATTATAATTTAAGAGATTATAATTTAAGAGATTATAATTTAAGATTATAATTTAAGATTATAATTTAAGAGATTATAATTTAAGATTATAATTTAAGAGATTATAATTTAAGAGATTATAATTTAA
This sequence comes from Cryptomeria japonica, assembly GCF_030272615.1. NCBI lineage: Eukaryota > Viridiplantae > Streptophyta > Pinopsida > Cupressales > Cupressaceae > Cryptomeria > Cryptomeria japonica. Next base: position 13,903 of record NW_026730101.1, read on the forward strand.
GAGATTATAATTTAAGAGATTATAATTTAAGAGATTATAATTTAAGATTATAATTTAAGAGATTATAATTTAAGATTATAATTTAAGAGATTATAATTTAAGATTATAATTTAAGAGATTATAATTTAAGAGATTATAATTTAAGAGATTATAATTTAAGAGATTATAATTTAAGAGATTATAATTTAAGAGATTATAATTTAAGAGATTATAATTTAAGAGATTATAATTTAAGAGATTATAATTTAAGAGATTATAATTTAAGAGATTATAATTTAAGAGATTATAATTTAAGAGATTATAATTTAAGAGATTATAATTTAAGATTATAATTTAAGAGATTATAATTTAAGAGATTATAATTTAAGAGATTATAATTTAAGAGATTATAATTTAAGAGATTATAATTTAAGAGATTATAATTTAAGAGATTATAATTTAAGATTATAATTTAAGAGATTATAATTTAAGAGATTATAATTTAAGAGATTATAATTTAAGAGATTATAATTTAAGAGATTATAATTTAAGAGATTATAATTTAAGAGATTATAATTTAAGAGATTATAATTTAAGAGATTATAATTTAAGAGATTATAATTTAAGAGATTATAATTTAAGAGATTATAATTTAAGAGATTATAATTTAAGAGATTATAATTTAAGAGATTATAATTTAAGAGATTATAATTTAAGAGATTATAATTTAAGAGATTATAATTTAAGAGATTATAATTTAAGATTATAATTTAAGAGATTATAATTTAAGAGATTATAATTTAAGAGATTATAATTTAAGAGATTATAATTTAAGATTATAATTTAAGAGATTATAATTTAAGAGATTATAATTTAAGAGATTATAATTTAAGAGATTATAATTTAAGAGATTATAATTTAAGAGATTATAATTTAAGAGATTATAATTTAAGAGATTATAATTTAAGATTATAATTTAAGAGATTATAATTTAAGAGATTATAATTTAAGAGATTATAATTTAAGAGATTATAATTTAAGAGATTATAATTTAAGAGATTATAATTTAAGAGATTATAATTTAAGAGATTATAATTTAAGAGATTATAATTTAAGAGATTATAATTTAAGAGATTATAATTTAAGAGATTATAATTTAAGAGATTATAATTTAAGAGATTATAATTTAAGATTATAATTTAAGAGATTATAATTTAAGAGATTATAATTTAAGAGATTATAATTTAAGAGATTATAATTTAAGAGATTATAATTTAAGAGATTATAATTTAAGAGATTATAATTTAAGAGATTATAATTTAAGATTATAATTTAAGAGATTATAATTTAAGATTATAATTTAAGAGATTATAATTTAAGAGATTATAATTTAAGAGATTATAATTTAAGAGATTATAATTTAAGAGATTATAATTTAAGAGATTATAATTTAAGAGATTATAATTTAAGAGATTATAATTTAAGATTATAATTTAAGAGATTATAATTTAAGAGATTATAATTTAAGAGATTATAATTTAAGAGATTATAATTTAAGAGATTATAATTTAAGAGATTATAATTTAAGAGATTATAATTTAAGAGATTATAATTTAAGAGATTATAATTTAAGAGATTATAATTTAAGAGATTATAATTTAAGAGATTATAATTTAAGAGATTATAATTTAAGAGATTATAATTTAAGAGATTATAATTTAAGAGATTATAATTTAAGATTATAATTTAAGATTATAATTTAAGAGATTATAATTTAAGAGATTATAATTTAAGAGATTATAATTTAAGAGATTATAATTTAAGAGATTATAATTTAAGAGATTATAATTTAAGAGATTATAATTTAAGAGATTATAATTTAAGAGATTATAATTTAAGATTATAATTTAAGAGATTATAATTTAAGAGATTATAATTTAAGAGATTATAATTTAAGAGATTATAATTTAAGAGATTATAATTTAAGATTATAATTTAAGATTATAATTTAAGAGATTATAATTTAAGAGATTATAATTTAAGAGATTATAATTTAAGAGATTATAATTTAAGAGATTATAATTTAAGAGATTATAATTTAAGAGATTATAATTTAAGAGATTATAATTTAAGAGATTATAATTTAAGAGATTATAATTTAAGAGATTATAATTTAAGAGATTATAATTTAAGAGATTATAATTTAAGAGATTATAATTTAAGAGATTATAATTTAAGATTATAATTTAAGATTATAATTTAAGAGATTATAATTTAAGAGATTATAATTTAAGAGATTATAATTTAAGAGATTATAATTTAAGAGATTATAATTTAAGAGATTATAATTTAAGAGATTATAATTTAAGATTATAATTTAAGAGATTATAATTTAAGAGTTTATAAAAATTTAGAGTTTATAAAAATTTAGAGTTTATAAAAATTTAGAGTTTATAAAAATTTAGAGTTTATAAAAATTTAGAGTTTATAAAAATTTAGAGTTTATAAAAATTTAGAGTTTATAAAAATTTAGAGTTTATAAAAATTTAGAGTTTATAAAAATTTAGAGTTTATAAAAATTTAGAGTTTATAAAAATTTAGAGTTTATAAAAATTTAGAGTTTATAAAAATTTAGAGTTTATAAAAATTTAGAGTTTATAAAAATTTATGAAATCACTTGCAGCTCCGAACGAAATAACGCAAATAGAAAGAAAAACCAGATATAATATTCCACAATATAATCTCAAATACAATTACAATCTCTGTAGAAAATCCAAAACATGTTTCGGGCTCCAAGCCCTCATCAGTTGGATCGATGGATAAACAGGAGAGAAATGAGATGAATGAATGTGGAAGAATGGAGGAGGGGATAGAAGATAAATATCAACCCTCAATACCCAAAAGGTGTGACCAAAGGGTATGGCCGACCCGAATAGGGGACCCCCGCCAATTAAAATAAAAATAATAACATTAGAATATAAAAAAGGCGGGGGTAAAATTGGTTAAGTAAACCAATAGGCCCTAGTGGATCGAAGAAGATCGTGAAGCCGAAGAACGATGTGATCTGTCAAAGAATCTGCTCCGAAGGAGAAAAGAACCCAATTTTCTAGGGTTTCGCCAACAAACTCTCGGGAAGGGAAGATGACGCAGTGCGGGGACTTCTTGGCAGAGCCGATGAAGTATAGGGTTTAGGGTGGCCCCCAAGTTTAAAGCTTTAGCAGACGAGCTATAGTCAAGCTTAAGAACAAGGGGGGCCCCATTTCTCTTAGAAGCACTACTATGTAGGCGAGAGAGAAGCACTGACTTATCAAGCCGAGAGACCAATCTGAAGCAGGAGAGAAGAAACTTCTTCGGGTATCCACGAGCACGCAATCTGGAATAAAACTGTTTCCGAAGCCTCATGAAGCTGAAGGGATCTGATTCTCTGAGGAGGTATCTCTTAAGCTCACTCAAAATGAAGGATTTCTTTTGATGAGGAGGATGCCAAGAATAGTACGGGATGTACTGGTAGGCATTAAGAGGTTTCTGGTAGCATTTGGTGTCAAGAACACCGCAGGCACTGAAACGGACTCCTTTGAAGAAGGTAATGTCGAGGAGATCCACAGAAGAGGAGGATACTGAAGGAGTGATCTTGATCTCTGGGTAGAAACTCTGGTACTGAGAGAAGAAATCAAGCAAGGAGGATTCATCACCTGTCCAAACTCCCAAAGCATCATCAATGAACCTCTTGAAGAAGGCGAGACTGGAGCAATCATACTGAGAAAAGAGGCGCTTTTCCAAATGGCAAAGGAAAAGGCAGGCATAGACTACAGCGAAGTTGCTACCCATGGCAGTGCCCCTGAGTTGTTTGTAGAAGATACCATCAAACTCAATATAATGTTCACGAAGAACAAGTTCAGCAAGCTCCATAATCAAGTCAACCAGTCCCAAATTAAAATTCTGAACCTGAAAGTATTCAGTGACCATCTCTCGAAGAGCAATGAGACCATCAGTGGTAGGAATGCTCGGATATAAAGATTCAACATCAAAAGTGAATAAGATGCAACCAGGAGGAAATGGTTTGCGATCTAGATCACGAAGAAGAGAGAGAGAGTCGGGAAGATGAGACTGCTGTTGCAAAAGGATCGGAAACAAAAGAAGATGAAGAAACTTCGAGGCGGGTTCCAACATGTAGCCTGTGTAGCTGCAAATGGGTCTACCGACAAGAACGGGCTTATGAAGCTTAGGAAGTAGGTAGAATGCACAAGCTCTGGCAGAAGAAGCAGGATTCTTCAAAAGGAAACTGGAAACAGGTTTCAAGAAGGAAATATTCTTCTCAATGATGAAAGTAAGTCTGCTCCAAATAAGTTTCCAAGGAACACAATCAACTCGAAGATACACAAGAGGATCAGAAAGCTGGCGGAGACCTTCGCATTTGTACCAAGAAGTATCCAGAACAACTAACCCCAAATTCTTGTCTGCAGGTTTGATAACAATAGAAGGATCATTCCTCAGATCTTTAAGACTTTTGAGAAGTCTAACAGGAAGGGGAGGACGCCTGGAGAAGGAACAAGAAGCCACGCGAGTCTGAAAAATAGATTCTGCAGAGCGGATAATCTCCTCAAGCTGAAAGTTAGGCTCATCAGGGTGCCAAAAGGGGTTCTTCTGGCGGAAACGATGAGGAAAAACTCCAGAGGCAAGAGGAGAAAAGCTGGAAGGCTGATTATCAGGCCCAAAAAAGGCACGAAGACGTAAAAGCCTGGCAAATGCTCTGAATTCCTTGTGTAGATCAGGAACGGACATAGGAGGAGGACGAGGAATGAATTTGATTCCGAGTCCGAGTAATTTCCGTTCATCGAAAGAAAGCCGCCGAGAAGAACGGTTGTGAATGGCCAAATTGGAGATGCGATTCTCAACTTCAGAGGCGGTCTTCCTAAGGAAGAAACATCGGGCCATAAAGGTCCGATCAATGGCAGGGCCCCAATAATTTAGACGGGGGCGGAACCTTGACTGCGAAATTGCTGTCTGTTTTGATTCTGCCTGTTTTGAAATCTGTTTCTTCTGGGATGCTGATTCTGTCCATTGGAAGTCTGCCTGGGATTTCTGCCATTGGAGGGATCTGAATGTTCTACAAATTTTACATTCGGAGCATTCTGATGGGGGGCAGAATTTGCCTTTGATTGCGACAGACCAGAGGCAGCCGAGATGAAATTCTTCCCAGCTGCCCGTGCCCCGTTTTTTGGGCCCTGTGAGGGAGCACGATTAGGGGTGGCGGGTGTTGTCGCAGCGTTGGAAGTTTGCGCACCAGAATTAACACCAGAGGAAGAGTTGTTCTTTCGAAAATTCTTCTTTTTCTTCTTGTTTTTATTTTTCTTCTTGTTAGCCTGTGCTGAACTTTGATTCTGATCGGAGGAAAGAAGAGCTTTAATATCTTTGAGCTCTTTTGAGAAATTTCCAAACTTCTGATTAATTTTATCATTAATCATCTGAGCGATGGTGGGATCGGGAGGGAGCTGTTCGGCATCCGACATAGCAGCGTCCCTGGATTCTTGCCTGGAAGTTTCGGCATGATCCTTGGCTGCTTTTTTGATAGCCCGGTCAATGGTAAATTTGTTGCACAGATTTTGGAAGTCTTTGAGAGCCTCCGAATACCATTCGCTGGAGGAGATGGTGTAGACGCCCAGAAGGGGAAGGTGCTGCAGAGCGACACAAGTGCCCTTGAGCGTGGAATCAAAATTGGAAATGACTTCAGAGATCAAGGCGTTATGATTTGAAGATGCTTTGGAGACAGCTTCAATGTAGGCACCCAGAAATTGCTTGTTCAAATCAGCCTGAATCGTCTCCAGTTTGGCCGAGAGAAAGGAATTACTCTCTGGATCGTTAACAGAGACTTTAGGCGGTTTAACCTGTAGATTTTTAGGTAGCGAACCAGCAGCCTGGAAGTCATTGAGTCTGAGAAGAAGATCTTTAGACCGTTCGGCAGTAAGGCAGACCCGTTTGTACTCCGCAAACGCTTTGGAGACCAAAGAATGAATTTGGTCTGGATACATCCGTCCGTGCGGGGAGTTAGCAGCGCGACCAGGATCTTCGGGAGCGGAAGACGTAGCGCCCACCGTGGGAGGAGTAGCCTGAGGGGCGCCTGCGTGAGGAGGAGGAGTAGCGCTGGCTTGGGCGCCAGCCTGGGGGGCGTCCGCGTGAGGAGGAGCTCCTGCTTGGGCGCCACCGTGAGGAGAGTGAGCGCCATCACCAACGCGAACCTCGGCTTGGGCATCAACGCGCACAGAGGTGCTTTGGTTGGCCAAGCGATCCTCCAACGCAGACAGCCGAGAGACAACGGTGTCCAAAACAGAAGAAAATTTAGTAAACATAGACGCAGAGGCCTCTGCATGAGATTTGGAGGCAGCTATGGATTCGTGAACAACATTGCAGACAGATTCGGTTGCATTGACAGCAGCGGTTGAAACGTCTTCTTGCGCTCGATGAGAATCCAATAAAAATTCTTCAAACTTCTTGTAGAAATTAGAAGAGTTGCTGCACAAAGTAGACATAGCTTGATTGAGTTTGCGCATAAAGGCCTCTTGTTGACGTGAGGTGTCAGCAGTGAACTTCGCAAAAAAATCAGAGGAATGATCTTCAGGCGAAGGACGGGCGACTAAATCGCGACATTGACTGCTATCGACCCTTTGTCTCTTTCTATTCAAGTTCGGTTGTAAACCATCCTGGGCATGAGCACCACCTTGAGAGGATGAGGCATGGCCGTGAGCAGACGGTTGCGAACCACGAACACTTAAATCGTCGGAGGACATCGTGAAGATTCCCAAAATTTAGAGTTTATAAAAATTTATGAAATCACTTGCAGCTCCGAACGAAATAACGCAAATAGAAAGAAAAACCAGATATAATATTCCACAATATAATCTCAAATACAATTACAATCTCTGTAGAAAATCCAAAACATGTTTCGGGCTCCAAGCCCTCATCAGTTGGATCGATGGATAAACAGGAGAGAAATGAGATGAATGAATGTGGAAGAATGGAGGAGGGGATAGAAGATAAATATCAACCCTCAATACCCAAAAGGTGTGACCAAAGGGTATGGCCGACCCGAATAGGGGACCCCCGCCAATTAAAATAAAAATAATAACATTAGAATATAAATAATAACATTAGAATATAAAAATAATAACATTAGAATATAAATAATAACATTAGAATATAAATAATAACATTAGAATATAAATAATAACATTAGAATATAAAAATAATAACATTAGAATATAAATAATAACATTAGAATATAAATAATAACATTAGAATATAAAAATAATAACATTAGAATATAAATAATAACATTAGAATATAAATAATAACATTAGAATATAAAAATAATAACATTAGAATATAAAAATAATAACATTAGAATATAAAAATAATAACATTAGAATATAAAAATAATAACATTAGAATATAAAAATAATAACATTAGAATATAAAAATAATAACATTAGAATATAAAAATAATAACATTAGAATATAAAAATAATAACATTAGAATATAAATAATAACATTAGAATATAAAAATAATAACATTAGAATATAAAAATAATAACATTAGAATATAAAAATAATAACATTAGAATATAAAAATAATAACATTAGAATATAAAAATAATAACATTAGAATATAAAAATAATAACATTAGAATATAAAAATAATAACATTAGAATATAAAAATAATAACATTAGAATATAAAAATAATAACATTAGAATATAAAAATAATAACATTAGAATATAAAAATAATAACATTAGAATATAAATAATAACATTAGAATATAAATAATAACATTAGAATATAAATAATAACATTAGAATATAAAAATAATAACATTAGAATATAAAAATAATAACATTAGAATATAAAAATAATAACATTAGAATATAAAAATAATAACATTAGAATATAAAAATAATAACATTAGAATATAAAAATAATAACATTAGAATATAAAAATAATAACATTAGAATATAAAAATAATAACATTAGAATATAAAAATAATAACATTAGAATATAAAAATAATAACATTAGAATATAAAAATAATAACATTAGAATATAAATAATAACATTAGAATATAAAAATAATAACATTAGAATATAAAAATAATAACATTAGAATATAAAAATAATAACATTAGAATATAAATAATAACATTAGAATATAAAAATAATAACATTAGAATATAAAAATAATAACATTAGAATATAAATAATAACATTAGAATATAAAAATAATAACATTAGAATATAAAAATAATAACATTAGAATATAAAAATAATAACATTAGAATATAAATAATAACATTAGAATATAAAAATAATAACATTAGAATATAAAAATAATAACATTAGAATATAAAAATAATAACATTAGAATATAAATAATAACATTAGAATATAAATAATAACATTAGAATATAAAAATAATAACATTAGAATATAAATAATAACATTAGAATATAAAAATAATAACATTAGAATATAAAAATAATAACATTAGAATATAAAAATAATAACATTAGAATATAAAAATAATAACATTAGAATATAAATAATAACATTAGAATATAAAAATAATAACATTAGAATATAAAAATAATAACATTAGAATATAAATAATAACATTAGAATATAAAAATAATAACATTAGAATATAAAAATAATAACATTAGAATATAAAAATAATAACATTAGAATATAAAAATAATAACATTAGAATATAAAAAAGGCGGGGGTAAAATTGGTTAAGTAAACCAATAGGCCCTAGTGGATCGAAGAAGATCGTGAAGCCGAAGAACGATGTGATCTGTCAAAGAATCTGCTCCGAAGGAGAAAAGAACCCAATTTTCTAGGGTTTCGCCAACAAACTCTCGGGAAGGGAAGATGACGCAGTGCGGGGACTTCTTGGCAGAGCCGATGAAGTATAGGGTTTAGGGTTTAGGGTTTAGGGTTTAGGGTTTAGGGTTTAGGGTTTAGGGTTTAGGGTTTAGGGTTTAGGGTTTAGGGTTTAGGGTTTAGGGTTTAGGGTTTAGGGTTTAGGGTTTAGGGTTTAGGGTTTAGGGTTTAGGGTTTAGGGTTTAGGGTTTAGGGTTTAGGGTTTAGGGTTTAGGGTTTAGGGTTTAGGGTTTAGGGTTTAGGGTTTAGGGTTTAGGGTTTAGGGTTTAGGGTTTAGGGTTTAGGGTTTAGGGTTTAGGGTTTAGGGTTTAGGGTTTAGGGTTTAGGGTTTAGGGTTTAGGGTTTAGGGTTTAGGGTTTAGGGTTTAGGGTTTAGGGTTTAGGGTTTAGGGTTTAGGGTTTAGGGTTTAGGGTTTAGGGTTTAGGGTTTAGGGTTTAGGGTTTAGGGTTTAGGGTTTAGGGTTTAGGGTTTAGGGTTTAGGGTTTAGGGTTTAGGGTTTAGGGTTTAGGGTTTAGGGTTTAGGGTTTAGGGTTTAGGGTTTAGGGTTTAGGGTTTAGGGTTTAGGGTTTAGGGTTTAGGGTTTAGGGTTTAGGGTTTAGGGTTTAGGGTTTAGGGTTTAGGGTTTAGGGTTTAGGGTTTAGGGTTTAGGGTTTAGGGTTTAGGGTTTAGGGTTTAGGGTTTAGGGTTTAGGGTTTAGGGTTTAGGGTTTAGGGTTTAGGGTTTAGGGTTTAGGGTTTAGGGTTTAGGGTTTAGGGTTTAGGGTTTAGGGTTTAGGGTTTAGGGTTTAGGGTTTAGGGTTTAGGGTTTAGGGTTTAGGGTTTAGGGTTTAGGGTTTAGGGTTTAGGGTTTAGGGTTTAGGGTTTAGGGTTTAGGGTTTAGGGTTTAGGGTTTAGGGTTTAGGGTTTAGGGTTTAGGGTTTAGGGTTTAGGGTTTAGGGTTTAGGGTTTAGGGTTTAGGGTTTAGGGTTTAGGGTTTAGGGTTTAGGGTTTAGGGTTTAGGGTTTAGGGTTTAGGGTTTAGGGTTTAGGGTTTAGGGTTTAGGGTTTAGGGTTTAGGGTTTAGGGTTTAGGGTTTAGGGTTTAGGGTTTAGGGTTTAGGGTTTAGGGTTTAGGGTTTAGGGTTTAGGGTTTAGGGTTTAGGGTTTAGGGTTTAGGGTTTAGGGTTTAGGGTTTAGGGTTTAGGGTTTAGGGTTTAGGGTTTAGGGTTTAGGGTTTAGGGTTTAGGGTTTAG
>NW_026730102.1:0-5000 GCF_030272615.1 Cryptomeria japonica
CAGAAAGAGAAACGGTCAATCGGATAATTCCCCAGCACAACCTACATGATCAGTCGAACCTATACATCGGTAGGATAGGAAAGATAGGGGCGGTAATACAGAACAGGAAAGGCAGTGACCGGAACAGAAAAGTACAGGCAGAGCAAGTAATATGGTCAAAGGGAAGGTCATGGGTTTTCTTCTGCTGCGATTGATCCTTTACGGGATTAGTAGTTCCGGTGCACCTCCCCACTATTCTAGTTCTGATTCCTGCCGAGCCTTTGATACTTATGAGCTTGGTTTATGCTCTGACTCCAAGTCCTAGCTATGCTTCTTCTCTCGCCTCTACCTGACTTTGTTCTTTGGGGGGTTTATAGATTGCAATTGGCTGCCCCTTCGTTGTGGGTTTCACCGCCTAAACTTATGTTACCCTTGATGCTGCGTCTTTCTCTTTAATAGGAAGGGACGCTACTGACTATTGAACTGCGACTGGAACTGGTTCAAATGCCACCCCTATGTATGGATGACCCATCATGGGAGCATGCAAGTGACTCCCCGGACGTACCTTCATCCAGGTGGATCTTCATTCATACGTGCACCTTCGTTCCAAGCGCAGTTCGAAAGCGAGTTGACCTTTAATCATTTGATCCCGCAGAGGCATAGACAAGGATAAAGGCAGTAACTAGACCCGCAAAGAGAGAGCCGGTTATGAATCTACCCTAGCTGCGGTGTCTCGATCTTGATCTGCACCTGCACCTGCCCTTGTCTTTCTTGCTACGGGCCTAAATAAACTAAAGGGCTGTTTCTCGAAATGGAAGGTATGCTGCTGGGACAGGAACTGCAACTGCTGGGTAAGGAACTGCTTAACCAATTGCTGAATCTACTTAAGCTACTGGATCTACTGCTTAGTAAACTGCTGAATCACTTGCGCTTAATTAATAGAATCTACTTAATGCAACGGGTGAGCTCTTACCTGCACGGAGAGCAGGTAAGTATAAACAACTAGCTACGCTGCTTCTGGGTATCGATATGGTGGTTCTACCTTTGCTTTAGGCACCTTTGCCTTTTCATAATATGAAAGAAGGGCCGACTGCTTCAATGGCGGGATCTTTAACCAAACGAAGGGAAGCTACGGGCTATGCCTATGCGGGTGGTTCCTTTGCTACGGATGCTTACTTAGGTGCTCTAGGCGAGACTGTCTATGGGACTGGATAAGCTACTAGCTATGGGTATGTAGGCTATGGGTATGGATCTCTACCACGATCCAAATCTCGGTCACGATCTGTGCATCTATTATATAGGGTAAATGGTTAAACTGTATCTGCTGCTGTTGGCTATTACTATGTCTCCGTCTCTGCTGCTTATGCTGGATCTACTGACTCCACTGGAAGGGATGCCGGGTCTTCTAATTGGCACTGGGTCTCGATCTGCTATGTTGGCTTAGATGCTCACTCTACTGGCTGTGTCTCCACTAGATTGGCTCCGTTACTGGTGAATCCGCGAGATCTACTGCTGGTTTTTTTGCTTATTTAAGCGCTCCCTATGTCTCTGTGTCCTTTGACTTTGCTCCTGCTCTTGGCTAGGGTGTGCCCATCCAAAACGTTCTTATATAGGTATGACCCATCCAAAATATGAGATTCACAAGGGGAGCCCCTCCTTTCAACCAATAGCTTGGGAATTACTGGTGCTAAAATTCGGTCAACGAGGTTAAGTAGGCACTCTGGTACCGCTGCCTCTGCTTTCGCTGTTGAATGAAATGGATGGACTTGTTGCAACGCATACGCTCGTATCACCAGGGTAAATGAAAGTGGGATATGCACTTTCAATGGCATGATGTGTAATTGAATTGAATCTGCCTCCTCTGGTGGTACCTTTTCCCATTATGTGGATTATGCTCTTGCTATTTTTCTCACTGGTGGTGAAATGGTCTCTGCTCCTGGGTAAACGGGTGAAACAACTACTTTTGCCTATGCTCCTGTTTATGGTAATTGGTTCAAGGTCATTAATGGGATTTGGGACTAGATCTGCTGCTGCTGATGGGCCTACAGGTTTTGCTTCTATGGCTACTCTATATGCCTCTGGTGCTAGTGAATCAACAGGTTATAGCATTGGATATGGACCCACCCTAGGTTATTCCGCCCTAGCCGACTCCGCTTTATCTTTCTATGGACATCTTTCTATGGACACCTTATACTGCACTGCTTCTCGGTCAGAAGTCAATGAGAGCACTTGTACTCAGGTATACTTACTCCAGGTACGCCCTTTCGTCTCTCACATAGCTTGTATAAGGCCCATAGGTCCCATATGCCCTTTCTAAAGTTTCTATTACGCACTTCTATATACACTTGATGGCCTAAGACTTTACCGGCAGAACCTTAATCTGCGGGTGGTACTAGTTATTTCTTTCAAAGGGATTCCCGGCGAGGTACCGGATATGGACCTGTAAATGATACTGGAATTAGAGCTGAAATTGGCTTTTTCTCCGATGGTGATGTATCTGTATTGGCTTGCTCTTCTGCTGCTGGCTTAAATACTGCCTAAACGATTGGTGCTGCTTTCATCTACACCTTTCCTTTGCCTCCACTGATTGATGGCGGGTGACCCATAATCCTAATAAGATGATCCAGTTGTTAATCCATCAAGGGCATTATTCTAGGCAGAAGTAGCGACAGGCGCAGGTTGGACATTGCGAATAGTTGAAACGCCTTCACTTAACAATTCCCCTGGCGCATAGATCTTATAGCACCTTCTCATACCACCTTAGCATGGCGAGAATACTAACTCGGATGCTGGGTGATCCACTTCAATTGGTTCAACAATATCAACCGGCCCCGCCTTTCTTCCTATTGCCTCTTTGAGTTTTGCTATTGGTGATGGGTGATCAACTGCTTTCACTCGGTCAACTTAATTTTGGACTAGGGACTCCGTGACTGGAGGAACTAAAACAAGCTATGCCCCTACCCCCGCTAATGATGATGGTTCTTAAGCTTCTACCTTTCCCATTACTCCAACCTTTGCCCTTGCTGGATCATTTACTGGTACTAGGTCATGGAAAGTTGGTAGGGCTGCTTACTGTGCTTTTCCCTTGCCTTCGCTACTGGATTTCGAAATGTGCCGGGAGATTTTATCGACACCGATGTGGGCTTTATTTATATAATGTGGGCTTTATTTATATCATATGGACAACTACCTTAGAATAGTAGGGACCGGGCGACCTAGGTATGCTATAGAATCTGCGCCGAGATCCGCCCTTGCTACTGACATTATTTGGTCGTCCCATATTTTGGTATAGTATATAGCTGCTACTAGCTAAGATGTACGGTCTCCCGCTGGGTGGTTAACTACCTATTCTGCTGGCTCCATTAATGCTGCCCTCTGTGGTTCCGCCCCTGTGTCTTATGCTATTGGATCTGGCTCTCAACCCGGAAGGGATACAGGCTATATATATTTTTCAATAAAAGGGATGTATATGCTACAGGTGGACCCCCCATTTTTTCTATAGGCAATTGCTTCAAGGTAAGCTACTGACCCCGCTCCTAGAGCTTAATCTGCTTCTGCTGGATCGACTTAAACAAGTGCTCTCTTGGATGCTGGTTATTAATCAACAGGAACTACTGAATCGATCATAGGTTTCTTCGGAATCTGTGTTGGGCGGCTAGGTAAAGGAGAACAGGACCCGGGGAACCACAGATGATGGCATTAGGTGCTACTTCTCCATTCTTACTGTTCGAACCATTGGATCATCAAGGCTGTTCGAACCATTGGATCATTAAGGAGAGGAGGAGATTCTCGATCCGGCAATTTGGCACAGAATTACTCGATCAATAAGAAGTGGTACCTTTGGTCGTCCTTGGTCGGTGGCAAGGAGTGCCAGCGGAAGGACGAATGGCGGCAGCTGAAGATTTATCAAACTCAGGGTGGATCAAGCTATCAAATTGGGAGGGATCCCAGGTTTCAATATTGATCAAGTGCAACTGTTGTTGTTAGTAGTGCTTTTTAGTCAACGAGGAAAACTTTCGGTGCTACTTCCTCCCCCCTGCCTTCCCTTCCTTTCCCTCCACCCTAGCTTCTCCTATCTCCACCTCTGCTACTGTTGGCTAAGGAGCTGAAAAGACTATTCTAAGAACATATGCGAATATAGCAACACCATATCTAGGACCAATTGCCGGAACATCACATCCTGGAAAATCACTAAAGCCGGCCTACCTTTACTAGTGCTATTGGTGCTTCAACTGCTGGAACAACCGGTGCTGATGGTGCCCTTGCACCCGGAATTGAATCTGTTGCTGGGTAGATAGCTACCCGAGAAGGGTAAACCTCGATGTATTATGGGTTTACAACTGGAACTGGATGATACGGTGATGGTGACTCGGCCTTTCTTGCTTATGGTGATAGTGAGGATGCAGTTGGGTTTCAAAGATATGAAATGAGAAAGCGTACCTCTGCCTCCTATGCCTTAGCCTCTGTTGCCTTTGCTTCAACGACCGGGTAACTCGCTTACGGCTCCGGAACAATCTTTCGATCCAGAAGGGATGCTACTGACTATGCTTTCTCTGTAACTGATACCGGGTCAACCATTACTGGATATGTGTTTATGGGAGGCTCCAGATATAGAAATGAAATAGGCTCTCCAATTAACTAGCTCAAATGCTGCTTACTCAACTTGATCAACTGGCTCCGTTCTAGCTGCTCTTTATGCTGCTAAGGATCAACTGGCTAATAAACTGAATAAACTGACTCAACTTGGTAAACTGTCTCTACTGCCGGGTAAACTCAATCAGCTAGTTACGGAACGGGATATGCATTTTGATCTACTTGCTCTACAGCATATGTATTTGGGTCTGGCTCTCAATCTGGAATTGGATCTGTTCCCGAGGGCGGCTAATAACAGGGGTTGCTACTGAGGACTCTGTAACTGATGACTATGGATATGCATATGGATAAGAAATTGGATTTTCTGGATATGGATCCAAAACCAGTTCTTATTCAAAAAGATCAACTGCTTATGAAACTTGGTCAAC
>NW_026730102.1:10000-24002 GCF_030272615.1 Cryptomeria japonica
CGGGCGGGTACGGGGGCTCGAATGGCGAATAGGACGGCATAAGCGTGTCCGGCTTTAAGTAAGCATTGGGACACTTGGTCGGTACCGGCTGACCAAGTAATCTTGAAATGTAGATTGATAATGTGACGTCCATGGTTCATCGGCAATCTCATTCTTTCACTACCAACACCCAACATTACCACACCAGAATATACCCCTTTTCGACATAGATAAGTCCCGATGGGTTGGGTGGGGATTCTAGTTGAGGTGGTCAGAGAATTGAGAGGTGCCGTTGGACCAGGTTGGAGTAAGGCGGAGCGGGTAAATTCCAACTGGTTCAACCACTTCCTACTTCGATAGCAGGGGGGAGGTCGGTAAAACACTTCCAACTTGAGGATAGGAGGGAGGAGGTGGTTCAACCACAACCACTTATTAGGCTGGCTGGTCGAATGAAGAACTCTTCCCAGCACAATAAAGTAACAACGAAGGAATTTGCCACAACCCGGAACTATTCCTATATCCACCCACCCCCGCGAGGGGGTTAGCCCTCAATCCTGCTAGCCGCAAAGGTCTGGAAGCTCATCTATAACTCCCTCCCACCCACCTCCATTCGGGAGCTGCCAAACCCTAGGCGGTGGCTAATGCGGATGGGCCTGGGTAACCCACAGCAAGATTGAGAATGAGAACCGTGGATAACTTCAGGGTGGGAGAATAGGCCGTAACCGCTAAGGTGGACAATTTACGGGGGGCGGGAACGGTAAAACCAACCGTTTACGAATGCCCAATGGACATCTGCCCAGGGAGTAGTGGCCCAACCTACCTCTACCGGCTACTTACACTAATATGAGTAGCAGGCATTCCCCTTAGTTTAGGAGTAACGAACTCAATCGAAGCACATGGAACAATGTGAGATAGTAGAACGCCAAACAATAGATTGGATAGGGCCAGATTCAATTGTGGGTGGGTGGATATAGATGGCATGGATCAACTTATTTAAGGCATAACAGGCGCCGGTACTCGGATGATGGTGATGAATGAACCATCGTCTAATAATGCAATGTAATGGGTTGATACGGCCGGAGATAGACTCCCCCTAACTATAGTCCCTATGAATGCACACTGCCATTATTCTGATGTGCCGGGTGATCAATATAACCACCCTGCATAGAGGGAGGGCCCCTACAATAATCTACCTCCCAGGGGGGGCCAGGTAGTTGGCTCTAAGGAGGAAGACCCTGGCACGTCCTCCCACCCACCCTGCACGGTGCTTCAGCCCCTACTATGGCAATAGGCCCCTACTATTCGCCCCCCCTACCGGGAATAGTAGGGGGCTAGAGTAACAAGGGAGCTTCCCAGGAACTAGAGTTTTCCACCCTGCTTCCCGGACTCGATAGTTCGGTAGAATGGGTGGTCGAATAGGCCGGGGCAGATGGGTGGCCCCCCCTATTCTAGCAAGCTGATTAATCAAGAGGTTTCTATTACTGTTGGCATGTTACGTATAGAATCGCTCCTGCACGATGATGGCCTTCCTTTCAGCGCATCCATACGTAACATCCCAATAATCCTCCAAGTTCTCCAGGGCCCCGTGAGGAGTCTCTGCTGGAGTCTCTGCTCGCGTCTACACGGTTCGAGTCCAATAAAATCCCATACCTAATAACGAGGACCCTCCGAAGCCTACCTTCATTGGTCGCATGGCAAGAGAAGTTCTATAGATAGGATGCTACACCCCTGCACGGGTGAGGATGGGCGCATGGGAAGAGAAGTTGGGTTGGAGTCTCTGCTGCTGCTCGCGTCTGTCCCATCCACCAGACAGTTTGGGAGATACGGAGATAGATTTATTATCTTATTGCCGGGGGTAATGATGTTACCGAAACGGAGGTTCCTTCAATTATCATCCGCCCTCGTTGGATTAGCATCTTTCTTTCCTCCGGCTATAGTTCTTGCCGAAAAGTCATTCGGATAGTAAAGCTTTCCTGTCCTAATACCTGTTGGATTGGCCTAGTGCCTAACCGACGAGGGTGTGAAGAAAGGGTGGCCCAGGGCCCTAGCTCGGATGATAACGTTAACTCAAATTCCAGCAGCTATAGTTTTCCACCCCCCCTACTATTCTAAGGGATTCCCCACCCCCAGCTAACAGAAAGAAACAAAGCGACTGGAGACTTCCGGAAACAAAGGATCCAGGCACAGGACTCGACGATTGATTCCCATCTCTACCAGATCAAGTATTTCCAATCGATATCTCGGCAATTATTGACAGATGAGAGTGTCGGAAGGTAGGAGTGAATGAAGGACTACCGGGGGTGGAGAGCCGTTTCGAGGAGAATTCACGAGGTTGGGAGGCAATAGCATGACAGTCTGCCTACCCTCCTGCTAACATTCTTTGGCCTTCCCGAGGAGTAATGCTGAGCTGGACCGAGGGGACCATCCTGTTTTGCTTTCTTGTTCTCCGGCCATTGTATTCTCAATTCATCTCACGTTGGAAGTGTTGCCCTACTGGGCAACCCTGCAACACGGAAAGGAGTTCGGAAAGGAGTTGTCTACAGCCCCACTGAAACAAAGAATAGTCCAGGGACTAACGGAAGGAAGGTCCATCGCTCGCCCAGAGAGAAGTGAACAAAGAGATAGAGGAGGACCAGCGCTCTAGATAGGAAGTTAGGGTAAGGTAGTTAGGGGAGCATACATAATAGCTATAACCCGCCTACACGGGATGGAATGAACCTGTCCTCACCCCCGGTTGATTACAGGATGGAATGAAGGAAGCCTCCCTGGGTTTATTACAGGATGGAATGGTTGGATTGTTCGGCCTGGCCTACTATATCTAAGGGGGCTCCTACGGAAGGAAGGCCCTACTATTCTATAGGCAAGAAAGCCATGGAGGAAGGGAGGCACAAACCTTCCCCTAGGCATCAATTTTGACCTTCCTTCCGTCCCTACCCTCGTGCCATGAAAGCATGCTCGGATGGAACTCGGTAGTCGATTAGTTTGGCCCAACATCCTTCATAGTTTGGCCCAACACCATAATCTACCTCCCGGGGGGGCCACCCACCCACCGACTTCACTACATAGAAATGAGAAAGCAGTTCAACAACTAAAATAAGCTATAATTCCCCCCCACCCGCAACCAACCGGCCCTACGGGGATTTATTGTTCAAAAAGAATCTGGAAGGTCGATCCAAATTAGTTGATTAGGTAGGCTAACCGAGGGCGGCAAGGAGCTTTCTCTCTGCTAACCGGTGCTTGGAAGGAATTCCATTACCCGGTAGTTGATTAGTTCCGGGAGTGCTCTCTGGATAGCCCTTCTCTCTGGATAGACTGTAGGAGAGTTTACCTAACCCTAACCCCCGGATGGCCTAATTAACGAGTTGAGGATTTGCTCCTTTCTCGAAAGCAACATAGAGTTTAGCCGGTGCTTGGAAGGTTCTTTCTCGCTCCGGTGCTTGGAAGGTGCCCTCCCAGAAGCATCTCGATTCTATACTACACATGCCCACCCCCCATTATAGTTGAATAGTTCTATTCTACCCCTACTATTCGCTAATTAATATCTGGGTGTTAATTAATCAGCCTGCTAACTTCTTGGGATGGCCCCTACCATTCTATAGGCTAGTCGGTAGATGGCTGCCCTACTATTCGCACTATAGTTCCCACCCACCCATGTTACGTATAGAAGATAAACAGCCGAACCATAGAACTATTCGTCGTCGAAAGCCCTACCCGGCCCCTATTTTCTATTATTCTGGAGAACTCTAGATTCCCTCCCACTTGCCGTTCCGGGGGTGGTCCATAGAATTATGGCTAGTTAGGGCCCCTACCCCACTAACTATAACTATAGTTGAATAATAGAATAATAGGGCAGCCAAGATTCTATACGTAACATGCCCGGTTGCTAATATAGTTCATAAGCTACCTCGGCCTCCCCTACGGGGCCTGCTAGAGTAACTCGCCCTACTATTCTAAGGGGTATGCGATGGAAAGATAGAGCAATAACCGGCCAGATCGAGCCGGGTGGGTGGGAGCCGGGCCCTACTATTCTAAGGGGATGAAGAGGTCCCTATCTACATAAATGCATTTAGGAATTAATGAATGTCGAGGTCCCCCTATCCATATATATATATTTTGTTTGACTTTACTTGCCGGTCTCACTTGCTGGATCTGGATGGCGATCGACGTCCCAAAGCCCTATTCGATTAAGGGAAGGGCTCCGGATCAAACCCTGCCTATGGATTAACTATTCCCTATTACTCCCGCCCGGTTCTAAGAAGCCCAGATAGATATATAGGGCCCACGTCTCGTGCCCGCCCATCCCTGCTGCTTCTATGCATCAATCGGTCCCAGCTATTTAGAATGTCATTCAAAGGCCGAATCCATAATGATCGCAATGATGCCACTCAACTGATATCACCACCACAAGCTTACGAGGAACGGTCGATACGAGTCACATCCTTCTATTCCCTCCCACCCGCCTCTCCTATCTATCCGAGGAACAAGGGTTGGAGCAGCGATGCTATCTTATCTCTGGGCCATTCGATTAAGTCACCATCTGAGGGAGGGAGATCAGAGATTTGGGGTTGACCCGGGTACTTGGGCTCTGCTCCGATTATCCGAATACCATGCCCGGCCACTACGACTTCGATGGATAGCTCCCCTTCCATGGCTCAGCGCTGCTGCTAATTAGTCGCATTACCAGATCGACCGCCTCCACGCTCCAGGCCTCTCCCGGATCCTCTCATGGATGGCTCGATCCATAGGTTTACTACCTACCTTTTGCCCTCACAAGTTAGGCGTTTTCGAACCCTTAGTTCACCCAGGAGCAATTGACCTCGTTACAAATGAGAGTAGTGATCCAGCAGTATTGCAGCTAGTTTCAGTCGATGGCTTTGAACCGATTGGTCTTGATCCAGCATCCTCGCCGTAGTAACCTTGCCTAGCATACCCAATAGTCCTAGCTTCCCTTCGCATCGCGGTCCCAGAGGCCCTACTATTCTAAGGGATCCAGTGGTTGACCAAAGAGCATAGTAGAAGGTAGAGACACCACCGCCATATCGCTCAGCAGTTTAATCCATTGATCCATAGTCAGTAACTCACCCATAGTTAGTAGTTAGAAAGCCCCCGGGGAACGGCCCCAACTGCCGTACTCTATATCCTCCCACCAATTAATCTACCCTCTGCATGCAGGCAGGCGAATAGTAGGAATCAGCCTGCTAGAATAAACAAGATAGAAACCCTTAGAATAGTAGGGTCAGCCTGCTAATGAAAGCAGATATCGAGAGCCCTCCCGGGGACCCTATGATTCGGGTGGGTGGCATTGCAGCAAGTTGGGGTGTCTGCTGCGGTCCTCGCCGCTATCTCGTATATATTCCGTCCGGCATTAGCCTCCAGTTCCGAGCTCCTGTTAGAATAAGGTGGGGGGGAATTATAGGCCCCAAGGGCCTATTTGCGGAGAATAGAATCATCCGGTTCTCTCATTGCTTTCTCTCATCCGAACTCGGTTTGATCCCAGCTGCCATATCATATAGATAGAGGGGCTCTCCCAGCTATTGATGGTAAGGTATCTGCCTGTGGTATCTGTCTGTGGCAGTTGGGTTAGGTCCAATCAGTTGTAGTTGAAACTAGAAATGGCCTCTAGGTTCTAGCCTACAGTATCGGAATTCGATGCCCGTTGGGTTGGGCATTGAGAGAGAGCTCGACTGATGGATGATGCGGTGCTCGACTCCATCTATATAGATATGGGGGTGAGCGTAGTGAATCCGCTTGCCCTATATACCTATCTGGTCGAGGGCCCCGATCCTATCTGGGCATAAATGTCCTAGTCCAACTTCCAACTATATATAGCCGCACTCGCAGCTTAGCCTGGGCAGGGGCATCACGAACTATTATCTTTATCTACCTTTGGTCAACTCGTCAGGCCCATATCCCTGCAGGTTCGAACCCCCTTCTCGGGAGAGGGAGACCCAGTTATGCTCCCCTATGCCCTCCTTCGTCTACCTCCATATTCTATAGGGCGGAAGGAAGGACACAGCTAGAATCCCACCCCCCCCGGGGTTAGGCTATCCGGGTGTGCATGCAAATCGGAGGGCCCCGCCCAATTCTATGGCCCCGGGAGGTAGGGCCAGATTCTATACGTAACATGCCCCCCACCCCTTTGTAGTTCACCCCAAACCATTTTACGGCATCTCCGTAAACTAGAATTCCACCCAACCCCTATCAATTCTATGGTCTATTGCGTTCCGGATTCCACCCAACCCCCCCCACCCCCCATTATAGTTATAGTAGGGCAATTAGAAATAATTGGCTGATTAATGGCAGCCCCTACTATTCTA
The DNA here is from genome assembly GCF_030272615.1 of Cryptomeria japonica. NCBI lineage: Eukaryota > Viridiplantae > Streptophyta > Pinopsida > Cupressales > Cupressaceae > Cryptomeria > Cryptomeria japonica. Next base: position 16,297 of record NW_026730102.1, read on the forward strand.
TGGCCCTACGGGGGTTGGGAACGTCAGGAGGTGGGGGGGAATTCTAGCCCTGGGGTGGGTGGCCCCTACTATTTTGAGCGGTTGCGGTTCTCCTAAGTTCCCACCCCGGAAAAAAGGACACCAGTCATCTCATCTGCTCGACCTCTCCCTCAGTCATCAGTCATATCACGTCTATAATAGATGGATGATGAGTCATAGCTTAGCTTAGCTCAGCTGTCTGGTGGTCTGCCCCCAGCTTTATCTGGTGAGGAATCCCGTCCGGAGCAAGCTATGAATCAGGGGATGAAGGGTTTATGGTTCATGGTTTACCCCTATCTATAGTAGGCGATCTCGCCGATCGCGGTGCAACCACGGAAACGCCTATCGAAGCGAAGTGATGTCCCATCTCCCATCTCCCACTCCCGCTCCATATTGATTGATTGAGAGCACAGTTATATGGATATGGCCCGACGCTGGGCTCGACCGTTAATACTCCATCACGAATAAATCTCTGATCGCCCATCTATCTATATAGGGCGGCGAACCCAACAGAGCTAGCTCAACTCAACGACCCTCTACTCCCGGATATATGGCCTCTGCCAAGAACTAATAAAGCAGGGGCGACTCTCTCCCGCCTCGGTTATCCGCCGTCAGATGGCCGTCTATCTCCCGCCTCTATCGAGAAACACCAGATTCACGCCTGCCTTGCCATAGTGGACCTGGCGCCTCTATCTCCTCCCACCCACCCCCTTCTATCAAGAACCCTTTCGACATAGTAGGGGGGGCCAGCCGCCGGTATATTATCGTAGGGGCTCCATAGCCTCCTCCCACCGAGCTCGGAGTTTTCTAGCACTTATTGATGCAGGCTTCAATCAAGCCCTACCCCCATAGAATTGCCCTTTTTTATAGAATTCCTGTCCACCTCCTAACCGAGGGTGTAATAGGATGGCACCCCCTCGGCCTCATGGATGGGCTCCTCTCCTACTTTCGGAGGGACTAACTCAGGAACCTGCCATCCTTCACCCCTGCACGGTTGGTTCCTGCATTAATGGCATGCTCGAGCTAGAGTTGGATGGATCTATCCGCCTTCACCCCAACCCCGAGAAACCGACCATATATTCCTCACCCTCCTTTAGTCGGATGAGGGGGCCCTTAGGTTGGATTGTTCAGTTCATGGGCCCCTACAATTCTATGGGGCCTTGCTTGCTTTCTGGCCTCCTTCTGCTGGGTTTCCGGCAGTCCATCCATTGACGAGCTTCCATCCAACGACTAGAGGGTATTGCTCGAACTAGATTGTAAGTTAGGCGACGAGGAGAAGAATGAGATAGGAAGGCAACTGGCCCGGCGAACGTTGGGATAAAGGGCCTGCTTCCGAACAGGGGGTGGGTGGCAATGAAGCCGGGTAACCGGATAGAAACTTTATGTCTTGCCTGCCCCTTCCAATTACTACTAGAATTGGGGTTCAAAGGGTGGCCGGTGAAGGGTGGCGGGACTCCGAGAGGGAAGGGAAGGTGAACCCCAATAACTTCTTTATCACTTTCTATTAGGAAAGATAGGACCATAGAATTTGAGGGCAACCGGTAACAAAGAATGTTAGGCCAGCAACCTGCTGATTGAACCCTGCCAGCTTCAAAACTCCTCCCACCCACAATTGAATCCGTCCATCTGCCTCCCTGTCGACCATCCCTGTCCGTCCAGGAGTAAGGCCCTACTCTATAATGGGGCTGTCTGTAGGGAAGGCTGCCCGTCGCCCTACCTTCATAGTGGGGAGTAAGCCGGGGATGGGCCGTCGATCTCCTTCCCTGTGCGTGCATCTGCCCATCCCATAGGTGAACCGGCAACTGGGCCCGGGGGCCCTACGGGGGCGCTATCTTCTATATGTAATAGATCAGTCCCTCTCCGTTCTGTCCTATGGCTCTCTCTATCTCTCCCTCCCCCCCTCGGGGGCTTTCTTTCTATAGTTGTGAGTGAACCAATTCTCATTATGGTGTGAGCGCAGCGAACCACCCACCTTCCTGTAGATCGACAGAGGAGCGGCGCCCGGGCACTCCAGAACTGAAGTCGAGCACCCCCCACCCCCCTTGCCCTATAGATAGTAGGGGTTAGAAAGGAGGGGCTCACTGCACTCACCCCTATTGAAAGAAAGGCGATAGGGAGAGCGCCCTATCCAAACTTATAGCCCCTCTCCATATCTAGGTCGGTAGGTGGGAGATAGGCGGGCTTTGGGAAGGACATGGGCAACGGTTTGAATGGAATCATCATCTTGATCATCAAACTATCCCCTCTCCGGGAACAACTATCTATAATTCCCCCCCACCCTTAATTAATTAGCCTGCTAGAGTAACCCCCGGCACAATTGAGTTGCCGGGGAAGCAGGGTGGCCCTTCTTTTATAGTTGTGAGGCCTCTCCTTCAATCCATGAACAATAATATGAGAGAAGGGCTTCAATCCATCCACCTGTATATCCTTCAATCCATCAACCTTTCTCTCCGGGGGCTGGGCTCAGCCGGAAGTGGTGCATCTACTCCTCCCAGGCATACCGCCCCCTACCCCATCAGACCCATACCACCCCTACCTACTTTCTCTACCGACCTACCCCCCACCCCTACCTACTTTCTCTATCGACCTACCCCATCAGACCCATACCACCTACCCGAACCTAACTACATTCTCTATACTGCTAAACTGCCGGCGCTATCCGACTCCCGAGGTTGATGGATTGATTGTAGTTAGTGCTGCGAACTACAATAATGGCCTAAGGAATGTAGGCTAGTGGCGGAGCCTAGGGTGGGAGGGCCCCCGGTTGCCGGTTGCTAATATGGTTTAGTTTTCTATGGCCCTACTATTCATTTATCCTCTGCCCTACAATCAACAGCTCTCCTCTTATTAATGTACGCCTGCTAGAGCCCCTAAACAGATTATTGTGGGTGGGATGATAGTGGGCATGTTACGTATAGAATCGTCAGAATCTAGGATGGGAAGCTTGGATGGCCCTACTATTTCTATCTGATGGCCCTACCCCCTACCCCCGGATAGCAGGGCCCCTACTATTCTACCCTCAATTCCCGGTGGGTGAGGAATCCATCCATCCCGTATATCCGGGTTAACCCTTTCCATTAGGGAGGCAGTCTGATGGGATTTGATGATACCACTTATACCGATGCCAGCCTCTCCCGCGATCACCCGCTACCACGATCCTCTTTATTTCCGGCCTCGGAAAATAACAGCAGTACTTCTTGAATCCGAATCCCTATACTCAACATGAAATACGAATCTTTCATCTCCGGGAGATAGTTGATAGTTGGCATGTTACGTATAGAATCTAATCTCCACCCTTCAATCAGAAGGCCCTACGGGGGGAAGGCAAGCTGGAGATGCTAATCCATAAAGAAAGAATGTGCCGGCCCTATGGGAATCGTTAAGGATGGCCCCACCCCCAGATCTACCCCCGGATAGCTCTCCCAGATAGAAATAGTAGGGCCAGGGGAGTGCTGTCTGTAAGAGAAAGTAGCAGCGCCCCCGTAGTTGTTCAGCGCGAACTTGTAACTGTAGTATGGGGATAGAGTACTGAAGTGGGGGTGGATTGGTAGGAATGATTGGGGGGTGGTGGGTATCTAGAAAGGGGTAGAGCTAGGTAGGAAAGGTGGGGGCTAGTATGCGCTGTTGCGCTGTTGGAGTGTAACTGGGTAAAGGTAATGTGTGGGTTGGAGTTGTTGGTAACTGGTAGTAAGTTTGGGTTGGTAGTGTTAGGTGTTGTGGAGGGTTGGGTGTAGCGTAGGGTTGGGTGGATTTGTCTAGGGTGGGAGGAACTATATAGAGGGGGGGAACTAGAGTTGGGTGGATTTGTGTAGGGGGGGAGGCCCCGGAAGGAAGGTAGGGAAAGAAAGTTGGGGGTGGGCCCGAAGAGTAGGGGGGGCCCTACTCTCGCCCTCCGCCATAGAATAGTAGGGACCACCCACCCATGTTACGTCTGTCATCTAGGGGTAGGGTAGGGGCCCTACGGGGCCGAATCGATCCCTCCAAAGCAAAGGAGGGCCCCCACCCATCTGTCCTTCCCTCCATCACAAGAGGGTCCTAACGCCTCAATTGCATGAGATTGTATTCTGTCTGTATTGCCCTATAGCAAGAACAGATTGCATGAGATTGTATTCTGTCTGTATTGCCCTATAGCAAGAACAGATGGGCATATCCCTTGCCCAGATGGCGAAATGTCCAGATCATCTGTATTCCTATAGCAATAACAGGAACAGTGTAAGAAGGGGGGGCGAGACGAAATGTCCAGATCATGTGTATCCCTATAGCAAGAACAGGAACAGTAGTAATCCGCTGCTCCCTAACAATTCTCCGCTGTTCCCCCAGCCGAATAGTAGGGCGAGCCCCAGCCGCCCCCCGGGAGGTATATTATCGTAGGGGCCTCCCACCCCGCCCCTACTATTCGAAGCCCGGGTAGCTATAGTGCCGGGAACTTGAGCGGGTGGGTGGGAAGCAATCCCTATATCCTCCCACCCACCCCTGGTGGGAGCCCTATTATTCTATTATTGTTGGGTGGCCCCTACGTAGACCTTCCGTTTTAGATGAGCATCAAAAGGTATTCCGAGAGAACCCAATAGGGCTTCCTTTGCATAATCACAATTATGCCATTCAATTAGTTCCAAGGAGTAAACAGTTGCCGATCAGAACAAAAATGAAATTGAGTCAATGGGCTGTATTAAGAGATGCTAGATACTTGTATCATTCAGCCTAGCCCTACCTTTATAGTGGTCCATTCTCTACTATAATAGTTATGGTCATAAAAAAAAGGCACTCCTCTAATTAATCAGCGCAGGGAATAAGTGAATGTGTGTGGGCGGCTATTAATAGCTCAGGAGAATCACACTCAAGCATCAATTTCCTATTCCAGTCATTGACAATCTGCTAGATCAATTGCTGCATGGGGTAGTATCTTTGATTTACCAGATTAGAAATCTCGAGCAAGATACCAGAAAATCTGTATCAACGCTGCAGGGAAACAGATCCAAAACAACATTATAGACACACGACGAGGAACCATTACAAGATATTTGTGGTCATCTTTTTGGGCTGTAGAATGCTCCCATCTACATTGCAAAGCCGCCTTATGAACCCTGTCTTCAAGCCCATCATCTGGGTTTCCCCTACAGGGTGTTATTTGTTATTTCATTATATGAAACGTCTACAGCATATGATGGGAGAACCATCCGTAGTAGGTTGATGAAGTGCTTTGCATTTGGAAGCAAACCAACTAGATGATAAAAAGAAAAAGTTGACTGAAATGCAGGGCGGCCACCCGATCATGAAGGAGTTAGGGTGGACTAACACAAGATTCAAGCTATGGCTGAGTGGCCAATCCCCATGATCCTCAAGAGTTTGTGAACATTTATTGTCTGATATTAGGCTCAGCCCCTACAATTATATGGGATAAGAATTGATGGTTCCATAGTAGCAACCCTCATTATACTCACTCCTCAAACACAAGTGGCTTTTGCCCTACTCTTTCACCCGATGAAAGTAGGTACCTAAGCTTTTTCAGTATTGAGGCCATGTGCACAAATCCAGTTTTTGCCACTCTATATTATACAAACACCTATGTAATGAAGTGTAATGCTTTGGGACAAGGTTATGACAATAGATATATCAATAGATCTAGGGTCGTCTTAAATATCTATCCTGTTAAGGATAGGGTATGAAATATATAGACCGTTAGGGATAGGAGTAGCAGCTTATTCAGCAAATGTTGGTTAAGCAGTGAAAGGTCCAAAGTAAGCCCCGTAGGACCCTGCACCATTAGCAGAAGATCCATACCCACCACCAGCAGCAAAGCCAGTAGTCTAAGATCCTGTTGATTCGGTTGAGTCAGTAGATGAGTCAGAAGTTGGTGAGGTTGGTGAGTTAGTTGGTTCCGTGGATTCAGTAGTTTAACCCTTTGACTCATAAGCAAAGCCATAAGCTGGGTACAAGGCCAGCAGAGCTAGTCGTAGATTCAGCCGTTGATTCTGTTATTCCAGAAGCAGCAGTTGACTCATCAGTTGGTTTAGTTACTCATGATTTTGAGCTAGATCCAGTAACCTCACTAGCACCAACATCCCTCAAATTATATGGGGGCAGCTCCAGGTCCATATGAAGCAGTCAATCCACCAGCAGCAGAGGCAGCAGATACATGTCCACCAGTTGAGCCACTACCATAAGCAGGAGCAGTTACAGGCCCAGTTGTAGATCGTTGGGTTCCACAACCTACAATATCATATGCTACAGACCCGGATAAGACCGATAAGCCCCTACAGGAGGATAATACCTATAAGACCAGCCCCTATAGTTGTTGAACCCCTCCCACTAGAATAGTGGTATTAGAACTCCCCGCTATGGGTGCCTATAGAATGGTAGGGCACTCCTGTGATGGTATAACCCACCCCCCTACTACAGAAGAATCCACCCGGACCTATCCAACTAATCTACCGGGCCCCGGTATCTCCCCTACTCTTCTAAAGGGGTGGGAGGCCCCTACGGGTTGCCGCCCTAAAATTCTATGGTAGTTCTTTCGAACTTTCGGTCGGCTTCATCGGCACGAACTTTCGGCGACTATAGTTCTTTCGGCACTTTCTTTCTTAGAGCGGAGTATTGGCTTAACACCTAATCATCATACCTTAATGGCTCAAGAAGAGGGATCGTAGAGTATCGATAGTAGCTAGCTTTTCTAGAATGTGCCCTACTATTCTAAAGGGCGTAGCTACGATGTGGAACTAAACTCTAGTTGTGGCGATTAACCTAGTTGTCAATCAGTTAAGTTCAAGTAGATAGATTCACCTTGATGTTGTATCCGCCGTAGGGCGACCGGGACTCAAGGTTCTGTCTCAGTTCATTAGCTAGCTTCACCTTGAGATAGCTCAGTTCATTGGATAGCTATTCACCTTGACTTATTCACTCCGACCGGGACTCATGGTTCAGTGAATCAGTTAGTAGAGAGAGGTAGGCAGGTGACGGTTGCTTGCACTATTGTTTGTTCCATTGCTTGGGGGTAGGTGCGATACGAGGTAGTGGTGGACGAGAGAAGGTGAAAGGTGAGATTGCTTGGTTCGATGGCTCGAGAAGAGATCGGTTCGAGAGCCCCCTTTTAGATTATTGTTCGATTGCTTGTTTAGATTGCTTGGGGGTAGGGTTGATCAGTCTAGGTGGGCAGTGAGATTGATTGCTTGGATGGTTCGTGAGAACAGGAATAGCTATTATTTCCTTTTAAGTTCCCACTCCCATAGAATTGTAGGGCGAGCAGTCCATAGAATTGTAGGGCGAGTTCCCTACTATTCTAAAGGCCATAGAATTGTAGGGGGCTAGCCCTTTAGACTAGTAGGGGGCTAGCCCTTCAAATAGTAGGGGGGCATGCATGGGTACCATTTCTTCGTTCCCATGAAGAGCAGGGTGGGTGGTCGAATAGTAGGGGCCCTCCCACCCGAACTATACCCCCCACCAAGGGGTGGGGGGGAGGAGTAATAGCAAGCGAGAGTCTGTTTCGGGTAGCCCAGTTTGCATCAAGAGCACAGGTATGTTTATTCCCGTGATTAGCTCTTGGTTCAGTGACAATGTTTCTTCCCGTAGCCCCCGTAGGGGTTCAGCTTCGAATGGTTCTGTTTCGCCACTTTGTCCTCATGCAGGGTGGGGGGGCCCCTACTATTCTATGGTAGTGGTTGGTAGACGAGGTTCAGCACAGGTTGTATGGC
>NW_026730103.1:0-2821 GCF_030272615.1 Cryptomeria japonica
GCGGTTGTTGAGTCGACTGTGGAAGCTCCTATCTTAACGCACAGGTTCGACTTCCGTGGTAGAAATTATATCTACCAACATATTACCGTGGAAATTGCTAGTCACATTTTGTGGATTTAAGGTAGTATGTTTTAAGTTGAGCGCAGGTACATAGACCATATGGTATCAAAATGCAGTAATAAGACTATTTATGTTGCATTACAGTCCAAAAATGTGCTAGTCACATTTTAGAATTTTAAAGGAGCATCTCTTATGTTTGAGCCAAGTGCTTGACATCATGGCAAAGAGTAGTATTTAGAGTGAGTAGTAATTAGAGAAGTCACCCAGATACCAATAACCACCATGTAGAATATGAATCTAGATCAACTATAATCATAGAACTGAATGTGGAAACAAATCAAACCTGTCAATAAAGTAGAGACATAAAGATTTGTATGAGAAATGGAACACACAGGAAAATATTATTATAGATCTACTAAATCAGCTGCAGATGAAGACTGGAAAAGCATTCACAAAATTCAGTTAGAGTTGTAAAGATTAAAATGAGCAGAGAAAATGATAACAAAAACAGAATAAAGCAATAACAAAAGACAACACACGATTTATCGTGGTTCGGAAAATTTGCCTACATCCACACTCAAAGCAGGCAAACACTTCATTAATCAACTCTATCTTACATGGGCTGCACACAGCCATTATATAATCATATTCAGATATGAAATGAACAGTTGAAAGAATGCGAAACCTACACAACCAAAATATATTTTCCTACTACTTTACCAATTAATCCATACTTAGACACACGGCATCCGAGAGGTGCAAAATACACTCTTCCATCACACACTCTTGCATCTCATGCTCGTGCATCACATACATACTCGTGCATCTATGTTCCCACTCAACAAAAAATCTATAGACATATCATCTTTCTCAAACACCATGACCGATAAGGCCTGCTCATCAATACCAACAAAAGGTTCCAAAACAAACATCGTATTCCTAGGAATACACGTGGTCATCATGCCACCTAAAGTTTCTGGTACCAAGCTGCGAAACTCGGTTACATCTAAAATCGTTACAAATCCCCTAGCCGTTAGGTGTGCCAGGGCCCAGAAGTATGATGCGCTGTCAGATTTCTCATGCCTATCATTGCAATCATATTGTAACGGCTTCACATGGCAAACCGTTGGTCTAGCGGAATACATGGTGTCACAGAGTCTATCCACCATGGCCAACTGTTGAAGCTCGAGTAGTCCAATCATCATTCATTGTCATCCAATCAGCGCGCACCAGGCTATGTGGGTATTCCCCAATTCGGTCAAACGCCTCCAGTGATTCAGATTCACCCACCAGTTCATCCGGAAGCTCGGAACGCTTTACATGTGAAATTTTCAGAGGCATTCTTTAGAAGCTTCTTACCTCGGGCAAATACAAAGAAGCTATCAATGGCGATATCATGCTCAGAAGAATTTGATTCATCCTCCTCAAGCGCCACAGATTCGCTTCCTTCCAACATCTGCAACAATGAACTCAAATCATTTCCGCCACCTATCTCTGGCCCCTCCTTGTCCGTAGTGAGGGGGCTTGCCACCACTGGTAAAGGAAATATATCAGCAATTGTAATTTTTGTACCATAATAACCAGTTAACGGATCATAAAAGATCCCTTCATAAGGGGAAGAAGGCCAATACGATTCACAAAACTTATTCGCCTGATCATCATTATTTGTAACGCTAATCTGGTCTACCGCAGAAACGTTCAAAATTTCAAAAATAACATTATTACCACCATTTGCTAAGCCATGTTGCCGTTTTTTCCGCACCCTCCAGCAGTAAGCTCTGACTGAATTTTAGAAAAAGAGTTACAGTAATAACTTGGTGAATATTCCATTAGGAAAGGCTAATGTGAAGCTAGGCTACCCAATATTTTAATTATTAACAACATATCTGAGCATTGAGTTTTATGTCAGTTGTGCTACATAATATTGTTTAGATAGAGAGCTCGTCTTCATTCTTGCCATTCAATTATGCAACTTAAACCTTAATTCTGAGAGCTTATATCCTTTAGAGTTTCATAGTGATACGATTGCATTTGAAATGAGATATTTTATAAGGCTTATCTAATTTCCAGCAACCTAATCATCCCTCGCTGCAATTTGTGGTCACATTGAACCATAACCAAAAAAAAAATTCATTTATGTATGTGCTGTCTCCTATAATATTCAATATCAATTTCTTCATATTTTATTAAGTTTTGTTCATAGAATGAGGATTATCTAGCCCTGATGAATTTGTGGTCACATTGAACCATAACCAAAAAAAAAATTCATTTATGTATGTGTGCTATCTCCTATAATATTCAATATCAATTTCTTCATACTTTATTAAGGTTTGTTCATAGAATGAGGATTATCTAGCCCTGATAGAACTTTTCATCATAGGCTTGGGTAGTGGATGGGGTGCCAAGGGAGCAATCGCTATCTTTCGATTAAAAAAAGAGGCTCTGTATATTTCAAGGAGTACTTATTTTATTCTACCGGTTCTTTGATGTAATTAAACGCTATGATGTAAGTGTTGTTAAAATTAAGGCTTATATTTTTAATAAAGTTACTTTAGTGATTTAGGATTAGATTTAAAAAATAATTATTTTGATAGCTACATTTTATAAGTTAGTGAATTAGTTGATTAAAGAAAAATAAAAGTTTTACAAATCATTCATTTGTAATATGAAATTATTTAAAATATCACTATTTCACTTTCAATCTTGTTTTCATGTATAACAATGAAATTATAATTTTTTTTTCATATGATATCAACATTAT
>NW_026730103.1:3321-24500 GCF_030272615.1 Cryptomeria japonica
AGGAGGAGATAATTGGTGAACACAAAGTTCATTTTGGTTTTCTAATGAAATGGTTTCAATAATGTCAGATTTAATTGACGGGTGGTTAGTGTTAGAGATAAATTAATTATCTTCCTAGAAACTTCTGTCTTTCAGAAAGTTCCTCCACCTAGTGACTTCTAGAGCCTTCTTTCACCTGCCCACCATTATTGCCGCAGCTAACTCTAATCTACAGTTTCCAGAACATTTAATATGTAATGGTCTATAAATTGAATGTATTTGAAATATAATCTTAGAGCCCAGTTATGGGTTTCTCCTGTAGTTATCTCCAACAGTCGACATGGAGGAGGATGCTGTCCCGAAGACCTTGCTTTTAAATGTCATGGTAAAATATCTTAGGAAATAATTAGAGTTTTTGAATAGATGGAGGAAACTAACGCACGAAATAGCAATTATTTAATGTCATGGTAAAATATCCTTAAGAAATAATTCAAGTTCTTAGAATAAGTGTAGGCAAGTTAATTGCATCTAATAAAGAAGATCACTCAGGTTCTTACTATAGCTATTTAGTAGAAAGTAAGTATCCTGATTATATATAAAGAGGTTCATTTAATGTGAATGATTAAAATATGAGAATTCTGAAGTGTTAGAACTGGTATTATAGTGCTCCCTATCTTAGCGACCAGTAGTAGATAGCTATACTCCACACCAAATTTTTAATATCTGATGTTTATCGTGTTATGGGCTATCTAATGTGACAGATAGTAAAATCATGAACTGCAATACATTCCTTCCTGCAAGGCAAGCATCATATAATAATGTCTACCCTACCACGACCTGCATCATCTACAAATACCACAAAAACTCTTTCACTGCAGTAACTAATCTCCATACAAAATGGTATCATATGAAATGTCTTTAGCATCATGTCATATCCTAACAAAGGGCCATACCATGGAATGGTGGGAACCGTTGAGTAGATGGAAAATGGCGAGTTTTACGTTTTTTTTTTGGGCTTGATGGTCTCGTAAAAAAAAATCTTTGTCCAGGCTTGCCGTTTTTCCAAGTTGCCGGGAGAGTTTACAAAAAAGTAACATAAAAGTCAATGGTCACTGTTTCTTTGGCCATTTGCATTACACAGGTGTGGCAAGAAACCCCAGTTGCATCTGGCAAGAGGGGAGGCCGCATAGGTAGAATTAGATCAAAGCACAACCATCAAGACCATATTGGAGTCATAATTCTATCATCTCAATTCCTCCACTTGTATTAGATCTAGTTTTTCCATTTGTTAGGAAAATACAACTACTACCACTCCTAGCCCATCTAATAATAGATTCACATATTATTTCTATAGTAATATATCAAAACATTCATTTTCATGGTGAAGATTAAGATATATATGTTGGAATTTATATGTTGGTGTCAATAAGGTGTTGCATCTAGTAGGTTCTTCAATTAGACCTTAATCACACATGTTACTTAAGTTTACTTAAAAGGTCACATAGGAACATTCCCACTTTAAGAGGAATTCCAACTTAAGTACCCTTACCACTTTTCCATTTTAAGTAGATGATACTTTATATCTCATATCATAAGATTAATACACTTGTCATTTTATTATGCTATCTTATGTCTCACCTTGGCCTACATATCCAAGGGGTATCCTTTGTAATCTTAATTCAATTTAATTCCATTCTATTGTATTCTTGAGATAAATACAATTTATTCTTGTCATACTTATTATCTTCTCATGATCTTATGCTTTCAGTTTAATTAAATTTCTTTAAATGGATCCTCTCAAGGTTTAAATAATTATATCAAAAAAATCTATGATATTAGGATAAATTCATGATGTCCCATAATCAGACATACTATTGTGGTTGCATCTTCCCATCCCACGGCCAAAAAAATAATATTAAAACAAAATATATAGAAGAAAGAATCCAACAATAAAAATTATTCTTATAAAAACTTGGATTTGTACAATGATTAAAACTAGGAAATAAGCATCATGCATACATCTTCTAACTTAAAATACCTTACACTTGGGGGTATCTTCTCCCTCCACGTCTACTTCATCCAACCCACCTCATCCTATCAACCTGTCACATAGGTGCACAAATATGATTCTATTCTATTCATAATCCCTTCCTACTTGTGACCTTATACATATAAAGGAAATCACATAGTCTATAAGTTGACATTATTTGCATCCTTCTTTCCCATTATCCCACCAAATATAGGTAATATTTATATGTTTGTGGCTTATTCAAGATCCATACCCTCTCTTATACTATCTGGGTGGCTATGCTTTCCTATCAACTATTGCATTGCAAAGCCAATACACTTTCTTAGTACCTAATACCTATTTGTGTAAAATCCTCATCTACATTACTTCCACATTTTCTTGACACCTATACCTTCTTATAGTCCTCCTTTATAGGGAAACCACATTTCTATGGCCCTTGTACTTGCAAGCTAATGCTCTTCTACATGGATATCACTCTTCCCTAACACTCGTGCCTATCTCACAAATTCCTCATCATCCACGTTGCATCCTCCCATGTTGTTAAATAATTAATTGATGCAAGATTAAATAGTTGTTAATGTTTAATTTAATTATTGGATTATTAATTGTTCAATTATTTATTTATTGTTGATTAATGGTTTATTTAATATTTATTGTTTATTATGTATTTGGCTTTAGTGATTGAATAATATTTATTAGAGGTTATTTAATTATTTTATAAACCCTTGGATTATTTATTCAATTACCCATTTGATTTATCTATTTAGTCATAGCCTATAGTTATTTGTATAGTCTTATTATTAGTTAACTGATGGTAATAAAGTATCTTATATTATGTCTTTTTACATCCCACTTATAATTATAAATGTGTTTCATATGTTTCCCCCACATATCTTATATTATGTCTTTTTAGATCCCAATTATAATTATAAATGTGTTTCATATATTTCCCCCACCCACCGTTTATTCTCATTGGTTGAATTTGAAATGAGAAATAAAAAATATAACCTAACGTGGGTAGGTAAAATATATTTCCAAAAGGAATATTTTGATTGGTTGATTTTGAGGCTAGTGTTTTGGCTTGGAGGCTAGGGTTTTGGTTTGGTTTTTCTTTTTATTCGACAGCTTGAGCCCATAGTTTAGGCCGTCATAGTCATTCACCATAGCCCACTCATGAGAGTGTATAGCAGGTCCAATATGCCCATCAAAGTGAGAAATGCACTATAGAGAAGGATCCCGAAAGGTAGGAGCTGAGGCAGATGTTTCAAGAAGTGTTAGCCAAACTTGGCCCGAGACTTGACATCGAGCAGCCTAGCCATGCTCAGATACGAGAGTCTTACCAGTAGGATCTTGAGGAGAGGGAGAGAGAGAGGTCTCCCAGGACGAGAGAGGTTCTAGTGGACCAGGATTCAGTCATTAGGGGGCATATGAGAGATCTGATGAGATCTCGTTCTCCTTCCTTTAACGGTTCGGGCATCGGACTTGAGGCAGAGAATTGGTTGATTGGATTGGATAGGTGTCTTTCCATGCATCTGTATGGTAGTAACACCAAGGTGAGGTGTACCATCATGCATCTTCAAAATTTTGCTTCTATTTTGTGGCAGTTGGAGGAGGAGAGTATTGGTTTAGACATTCGCATAGTGACTTGGGAGATTTTCCTTGAGAGATTTAAAGCATGCTTTCACTTAGATCAGTGGAGATAGAGTCAGCCAGGTGAGTTTCATGCGTTACGCCAATTTGGAATGACTGTTGCTTAGCATGAGCATAGGTTTTATGAGCTCAAATAGTATGTTGTTATTGGGAACGACGAGGCTATGTTGGTCCAACACTTCTTGACAGGTCTTAATGACCACATCAGTGGAGGTGTGAGAGTATTTGAGCCTACATCAGTAGAGTTAGTCATGGTGAAAACCAGGCTAGTAGAGTAGAATCTTGCCCGTTCTCATGGTGGTCAGTCTGGAGTATAGATTGGGAGTGTGCCTTACAGTGGTTCCAGATCTAGAGGGAATCAATCCCAGACTGCTGCACCTTATAGGAGTTTTCAAACACCTGCTAAGGGTGGGCAGCAATAGAGTTTTCAGTCAAGGCCGAAATAGTTTCAGGGCTAGTAGGATGGCAACTCTCAGTCTAGAAATAATAGGAGTTAGTAGAGGAGTAGGAAGAGTTTCCCAAGATAGTCCTCTAAGAGTTCTTCATAGGCCCCTAGTAGGGGAAGTTTCCAGCAGTCTAGTGGGCCATCTGGAGGTAGAGGACCTAGCAAAGGAGCTTGTTTCTCCTATGGTCAGTATGGCCACATAGCTGCTCAGTCTCCACAACATTCTCATTAGACTGGTAGTCAAAGAACGATAACATTGGAGCCTACAGTTGGGGATGCAAGTAGATCCCACCGAGTTTTTTCGCGGTGATTGATGAGAACCAAGCCGAGCACCAAGGTACAATGATCGAGATTGCATGTGTGTTGGGTGGTATTTTTATCTCAATACTATTTGACTCGAGTGCTTCTGATTCTTTTATATCTTCCTCCATTTTGGAGCGGTGTGGGCTCATGTCTGCTAGACAGAAGGATAAGTGGCAAGTAGAACTAGCTACTAGTTTTCATGTGGCCCTAGATTCCTTTAATCCCAATTGTGAGTTGGACCTAGGACCCTTTGCTACCTCAGTTGATCTTTGAGTTATTCCTTTGGGGTCTTATGGAGTTGTGTTGGGGATGGATTGGTTAGCATCTCACAGTGCGCATCTAGACTATCGTCAAAAGACAGTGGATTATTTAGATGATCAATGCAGGAAAGTTACAATAGTTAGTATTTCTAGACCTATTTTCCTTCTTATGATCTCCGCTATGCATCTTAAGTGGTGTATGCGTGAGGGATGCCAAATTTTTGCAGTTTCTCAAGGACATGGATGAGGAGAGAAATAGGGAAGTTAGACTTGATTGTCACCCTCTTCTTCAAGAGTATGTCGATGTGTTCCCTATTGATATTTTGGGTATGCCTTCGAAGTGAGATATTGACTTTCGCATTGATTTAGTTCCTGGAGCAGAACTTATTTTTAGAGAACCATATTGGATGACCACTCAGGAGTTGAGTGAGTTGAATTTGTAGATAGAGGAAATGTTGGCCAAGGGGTTCATTCGTCATAGTATTTCTCCTTGGGTTGTGCTAGTTATCTTCATTAAGAAGAAGGATGGTTCCATTTGGTTATGCATTGATTATCAATAGTTGAATAAGGTAACCATGAAGAATCGATATCCATTGCCTCGAATAGATGATCTTTTTGATCAGGTAAAGGGAGCCAAGGCATTCTATAAGATTGATTTGAAATCAGGGTATCATTAGTTGCTCATTCATGATGCAAATATTCATAGAGCGACTTTTCGTACTCATTATGGTCACTATGAGTTTAGTGTGGTGTCATTTAGGTTGACGAATGTGTCTTCATTTTTCATGAGCCTCATGAATGGATTTATTTGCACCTACCTTGATCGTTTTGTCCTTGTGTTCTTGGATGATATTCTGATCTATTCTAGATCTATGGAAGAGCATGAGGGCCACTTGTGATAGGTATTGCAGTTCTTGAGGGGGAATCAACTTTATGCCAACTTGGCGAAGTGTGATTTCTTCTAATCAGAGGTGAACTATCTTGGTCATGTAGTTTTAGGAGAAGGTGTATCCGTGGACCCTTCTAAGATCCTGCCCATTGTAGATTGGTGAGGGACGACCAATGTTTCTAAGTTTTGAAGTTTTATGGGTTTGGTCAGATATGACTACCACTTTGTTGAGAGCTTTTTCCGAATAGGTCTCCCAATCACTTCTCTTCAGAGGAAAGGGAAGAAGTTTGTTTGGTCAGAACAGTGCGAGTTATCTTTTCTTACTTTGAAGGAAGTGCATGTTAGTGCTCCAATTTTGGCAGTTAGTGATCCACCTAGAGATTTTATGGTTTGCACAGATGCCTCTTTAGAAGGCATAGGAGCTATGCTTATGCAGGATGGTTGTGTGGTAGCCTATGAGTCACAAAGTCAAGGACCATGAACTGAACTATCCATTTCATGACTTAGAGTTGGCAGTTGTAGTTCATGCTTTAGTCAGAAGGCAACATTTTCTGTTGGGTCATCGGTTTGAGCTGCATAGTGATAACCGTAGTTTGCAATACATTTTCATGCAGCTAAACTTGAATGATTGACAACGAGTATGGATGGAATTCCTCTATGAGTATGATTTTGAGGTTTGATATATTCAAGGGAAAGAGAATGTAGTGGCAGATTCTTTGAGTTGTAGGTAACATCAGGTTGCAGCATTAACCCTTGGGGTGGATTTGAGAGAGAGAATTCTTAGGATTCTTCCTCAGGACACCTAGTATCAAGAGGTTAGATCCATGCTTGAGAGGGGTAGGCCATTAGAGGGTAGATATTCTTGATATAACCTTGAGGCAAATGGTCTTCTTCAATGTCTTGGGTGGATCTATGTACCTCCTTTAGATGGACTTCGTATTTTGATCATGACTGAGGCCCATCGTGCACCTTATTCGGCACATCTTGGTTTCAAGAAGATGCATGCAAATCTTAGATAGATAGATCATTGGGCTAGAATGAAACATGACATTGCTGATTTTGTGTCGAAGTGTTTAGAATGTCAGTGGGTAAAGGTGGAGCATCAACACCCTATAGGGCTTTTACAGCCTAATTTGGTGCCAGATTGGAAATGGGATATCATTTCCATGGATTTAATAGTGGGGTTGCCTGTTTCTTCATGTCGTCATGATGCCATCATGGTCATTGTGAACAAATTGACCAAAGTTGCTCATTTTGTTCCTATTTGATCTTCCTATACAGCAGCAGTGGTGGCACGATTTTTCATGGAATATGTGGTGAGCTTGCATGGGATTCCTAGGTGGATCATTTCTGATAGAGATCTTGTCTTTACTTCAGCATTGTGGACCTCACTTCAGCATGCCTTAGGGACCCAGTTGAACTTTAGTTTAGCTTATCACCCAGAGACCGATGGTTAGACTGAGCGTGTGAATGAATTAGGTTTTGGAGGACATGCTTTGCATGTATGTTATGGACTAGCAGTCGTGCTGGGAGGAATATCTATATCTTGTGGATTTTTCTTATAATAATGGATATCATAGCTCCATAGGTATGTCTCCCTTCTAGGCATTGTATGGTCATCATTTCCCTACTCCTTTGAGTTGGGATTAGTTAAAGGATAGGGTGCATATAGGACCGGATATGATTTGAGAGATGGAGTAGCTGGTTGAGTAGACTCATGGGCATTTAGTAGTTGCACAGGATAGATAGAAGAAGTATGTCGGTGCTCACCAAGTGGATTGTCAATTTTTTGTTGGCGACCGTGTGTTCTTGGGAGTGCATTCGCGAAAGAGTTAGATCCGGTATGGAAAGGGTTCTAAGTTGGTGCCTCATTTTTTTGGCCCTTTTGAGAACCTTGAGAGAATAGGACAAGATGCCTATCATCTTTCCTTGCCATCAAGCCTATCCCGCATCCACAATGTTTTTCATGTTTCAATTCGTAGACCTTGTCATCCTAATGTGACCCATGTTCTTGATTGGAACACATTGCAGGTCGAGGGCAGGAAGCTTTCTATGGATCTTGTGTGCATTCTGCAGCATCAGTGTTTGACTCTCAGGGGTTGTACCATCGACCAGGTAAGGGTCCTATGGGACCCAAATGATGTGACCTCGACTACATGGGAGGATGCAACGAAGATGAGAGAGATTTATTCTTATATGTTTTAGGCTTCCAAGAGTAAGCCTAATTTTGGGGAGGAGATTGTAGTACACCTTCCTTAATATGAATTTTTAGACTCATGTTTGACTTGAGTTGACATTTTCAGTGAATACATTATATTGTGATATTTTACTTAAACATGTAGTAGTTCCTTATTGATGTTTAAATGAGATTTTATTGGATTACTGACATGGACAAACACATTCATTTTGTACGTATGATGAGTTATATACATTTTTCATGTTTGTAAGTGTATGGGGTGTGAGGAGATGATTTTCTTTCACTCACTTCGGTGAGACAAGGAATGTCACGATTCTTTGTCACTGGTGTTTTTACCGTGGTTGTATATATATGCATGTGTGGTTCATTGGTGTAAGAAATTCCAGGTACAAGTATCATGTAGGTATGGGGTATTGTCTCCACCTGGCTTCAGAGGTCTGAGTGTACCTTATTGATTTGATGGAAGTGGACAAGATAGTCCTAAGACCTATGTTTTACCCTAGTCACGCCCAAAGTGAGCATCATCAATCGTTCATCAGTTTCCCTATTGTTTGGTATGCGAGTCGTGCGTTTATTTGAGTTGTTTTAGTTGTGTATTATGCGTTGGGTAAAATTGATTATTAAATCTTAAAGTATTTAATTAGATTAAATGAGTTTTATGCTTGGTATAGAAAAGAGATTAAATTAAATATGACTCATGTATGTGTTTAGTCATTAAATCAATTGGTTCATTTATTAAATTAGTAAGTTTGAGAATGTATTATTTTCAAATGAGAAATGAAATAGGTTTTTTATTTTGTGGGAAAAGTTTATTGAAATTTAGAAACTAAAATATTTTCTTTCTTGATTGACTTTAAAAATGTAAATTGGAGTTTTTAAATAAAGGAAGAAAATCAATTATTAGGGAGAAAAGCTTTTTGCATTAAAACCTTATGGAAAGGATTTCATTGGTGAGAAATTATTTCAACCTAAAATAATTTTAGGTTAAATTTTTTTATAAAAACCGAACTCTTTCATGGGTTTGGGGAGGAGAAGTTTTTGAAGAAATTTGTGCATCTTTGTTGAAGAAATCTTCCAGATTGCAGGTTGGGCTCTTCTTAGATATCTTCCTAGATTTCTATTAAGGGATTTCTCAGTTGGTTAACTTTGTGTGAGGGTTGATTTTGGCCAAGTGGTTTTCTATTGTATTGAACTCCGTGTACTATTTCATGTGTATACCTTTATTTTGGGAGTTTGTGTTATTTTTTTTAAGTTTCATATGGGAGAGTGGCTTTCAATTGGGGGTCATGCCCAAAGTGGATGTAGGGTAACCCATCAAAAGTTTCCTTAAGTAAGTGATAACTTAAAAATATTTAGGGGGCTTGGTAGATGAAACACTAAATATGATTATAATGCCTCGCTCATGGTTGAGTGCTTGTATAGACTAGAGATATAGCAAGAAGGCCTAGAATGGAAAACCAACAACCTTGTCCTCACAAAAGGATTATTTGGGTCCACATGAGACTTGGATGGGGATGGGGCTTCAGTAGAGGTTACTAGGATAACCCACGATGGGGGCCAGGACCTATGGAGGCCTGCTAGGATAACCATACCAAGCTATGTGATAACACTCTTTCCTTATGGTCACTAGTGTATAGTCTTGTTGATTTCTCTTGTTTTGATGTAGAGTCATGTTTTGCAAGTTTACTTCTTGTGATTCATTCCGATATTATGAGTTAGACCATGTGTGTGTGCATACCTATAGGTTGACAGTGGTTCGTATTCCTATCTCCTAGCACAGTGGGGTGGTTCTTTTTGGAGCCACATGGTCGAGTGGCAATGTCACTTTCCATCGGGTGTGTGTTCATTCCATTCTGTAGAGTTGGCTTCACAGGTATTCCAGTTGCACTTGGATTTGAGCATTTTGTTATCCAGTCAGATCCCATTTATTATGGATCATTCTTTTTATATTTTGGGCCTTTCATGGTCAGTTGTATTTATTATAGTGTATGCCTTCATGACAAAATGTAAATTGTAATGTAACCTTATCTGATTTAGTTAAATGCAATGTAATTATTATCTTTGATGCAAGAAATGTATGTATGGAAATTTATTGCAATGCATATGTTTTATTTGAAGATTGGATATAATGAAATGGTTAGATTTCTAATAAATGAACTAAAACATGTTATCGATATTTTATTCTATTGAATAAATGAACCATTGATTTAGTGTAATGATGTTATTAAGTTTAATTACTTAATTGGTTTAATTAATGTTAAGATATGTTAGTGGTAACCTAGTTAACCAAGTTGGGAAACCCTTTAGGTGTTAAGCCTTATGTTGTGTAATCTAAACTTATGTTAACTAATTGTACAGTAAACTTATTAAGTTTTTTAAAAAAATAATATTTGCACTCTTTTCTACTATTTTTGTTTAATCTCTTCAAGGTTTCTTGGTGGGGCATTACACAGAAGCACCACAAGAAAAAGGCATAAGGAACTAGGATCTACATGTAGGGAAGAGTGTCATCACATTATATCACAAAACAACAAAGGATATCCTAGGTAAGGGGAGTGTGAGCTCCATGTTCCTTGCATCCATGATACACATGTGGAACCATCTCAACCTTTAAGGAAAATAAGGGAGATCTATTTATCTAGTTACCATATATTTCCAAACCTAATCATGAGTATGTACTAGCAGTCCAGGCCATGAGATGGGGCACCACCAATACATTTCTTATCTTACTAAGATGAATTACTACTACCCATCCCACCTAAGATTAATTTATTAGGTTATCACTTGAATTATGCAATAAACTCCAAATGAGCTACTCCAATGGCCTAAACCTTGACTTCTTATCACAAGGAATCCTAGTGAACCATTCCTCATGACCTTGATAGACTCATGGAAGTCCACTCTCCCTAATCATTCTCCTAGACCTTATAGAAACAATATACACATATGCAAGAACAAGGGATCTCAAAACATAACCCAAATAACCAAGCTTTCCAACCAAAAAGATAATCATTAAATAAATGGATAACAATACTAATATCATAGCCTCATAGGCAATAAGAAAGCACATAGCATCCAATATGATCCACAATATCAAGTATATCCAAATGAGCCCAATACAATGAACAAGGTATCATTCATCTTGCTTAACAAATATAATGCAAATATCCAATCTCAATCAATAAACCAATTCCCAGAACACCTCACAAAATTAAAAAATATCAAACACGACCTCTAGATTGACGAAAAACCAAAGCAAAAAGCCAAACTAACACAGAAAGACCAGATGCAAAGTTTCAAAAAGCCAAACTAACACAGAAAGACCTAATGCAGTAGTTCAGTGGATTCAATCAGCAAAGTAGCACATTTGTAGAGAGAAATAATGCTTTCACAAGATATTACAATGCCTACACAAACCAATTTAGCACATTCAATGAACAAAATAATGCATACACCTAATTGTGCAGCGCATTTACACAACTAGGTAGCACATCTACCTTCCAGGTTAGTGCATAAGTAGGCTACTACAATGTATTTAAGCCACAAAATAGTTCTTTTGTGCTGTAGAACAACACATTTACTAATAACTTCAATGCATACATGGGACAAACTAACGCATACAAAATATCATGCAGCGCTTATACTCTTTCAGCACATATATCAAATTATTTAGCATATATGCCCACAGAAACGAAACAAAACATAATCATCTATGTGTCGGGTGATGCAAACCAAAATACAACACCAGAAATGCATCAACAAGGCAGAATAATTTAAACAGGCAAATCACCATTAAGGCCCCACATGACACAAAATGCCTTACTATGGCAATAAACAAAAACTCTACACAACACAAAACCTTTAGAATAGCAAAAGTCTTTAAATAGCACATCACAACATCTCAGGATTAAATACAAAATACAGAGATAAGTTGGGCAACCCATTCCTTCATGACAATGGGAGACAATAGTCCCGAGACAATAAAATCAAGGACAAAACTCATGACATTGCACTACTAGGAGACCTTTTGGAATAGCACTAAAAAACTATAGAAAAACCATAATTTCCATAAACATTTTTCATTCATTTGGCAAGCCAAATTTCTTTACAGGCATAAAGAAGACAAGCTTTACAAATTAAAATGCAAAGAAGGTTGAAATTCCTCCAACCTAACAAATAGAAGTTATGAATTGAGAAATATGATGAAGCACAACCAACAACCAAATCCAAGCATTCGGTAAATTCTCCAGCCAAGCAGCCCCATGACAATCTCAAAAAATTAAATAAATAGAAAATAAACCAAAACTATGCAAAACTCCCAACCAATAAAAAATAATCAGAAATATAATATTTCTTACCAACCATGGCAAATATCAGGGCAAAATATAATAAAATAATATATTTAAGCCTTCCAAATCTCACACCCAATCATAAAATAGGGTAGGTAAAATTAAAAAATTAAATAATAAATAAACTAAATTGTAAAATGGGAAATGAATAATAACAACCAACAAATAAAATATAAAGGCTTACTAATAAAATAATATATTTAAGCCTTCCAAATCTCACACCCAATCATAAAATAGGGTAGGTAAAATTAAAAAATTAAATAATAAATAAACTAAATTGTAAAATGGGAAATGAATAATAACAACCAACAAATAAAATAAACCCAATAAATAAAATTCCCAATTAAATTTAAAACAACAATAAATAAATAGAAAGGCTCACTAATAAAATAATTAAATCAAATAATACAAACACTCAAATAAATATTAAACCATCGAATAATATAAAACCATAATTAAATATAAATCCTAAATAAAATAATCACACATAACAACCCAATTAATGTAATGCCCGCCAAAATACCCTAGAGAAATTAAACATCTAACATGCAATGGAGATAACAAAAATTTAATTAACATCTAATAACAACTAATGCAACACATAACATCTCCATCTATTTATATTCATTAACCAAATAACCAATATGAACATCCATCATTGCTCATTTCATCAATTAACACAAGCGGAAATAACATAACATCATTAACCTTTCCCTAGGGTACTTCAACATCATTACTTAATTCATTACCACAATAACATACTACACACATGATAGGTATATTTCATCTTACTTTAATGCATCATTTTTAATTCTCTAACCATCAGATATGCAACCCACAATATTACTTATTCCTCATAATATGCATAATTTCCTCTCTACCAATGCATCTATATGAATCGATCATCTTCACTAGATCTAATTAACACCTTCTAACATATTCATTTATTAATCTACAAATTTTCCTCTTTCAAGATTATTTTACATTCTAACTTGCCTCTAAACATTCCATGAGATAATACAACTTTACCATAATGCAAATCCATTTCTATTCCAACTACAATTCATCTTACGAATACAAGTACATTAAATATATCATGAGCATAGCTCTTTCTACTACAAGAATCCATCTACTATATACAAGAATATTACATTACATACATTCCATCTTATCTATTACATAAATCTGCTACAAGGTACACCCATAGTCCATCATGAAGAAGAATCCACATCCACGCAAGAA
The DNA here is from genome assembly GCF_030272615.1 of Cryptomeria japonica. NCBI lineage: Eukaryota > Viridiplantae > Streptophyta > Pinopsida > Cupressales > Cupressaceae > Cryptomeria > Cryptomeria japonica. The sequence goes on from NW_026730103.1 coordinate 16,665, forward strand.
GAATCCAAGAGAACATCCCAATGGATAAAAAACACGAACTACCTGGCCATGTGGAACCAAAGGAACCACCCCCCATGCTAGGAGATGACACAAGGTCCCAAGACACACTCTAAACCTAAGTTGGAACTTTAACCAAAGAGACTAACCACACAAGGACTCTCAAGAAATAAATCACATAATACAACAAGAATGAACTCCCAGAGGTGTAAAAGTCATCAAGACATAAATGCATCCAATAAGCATAATTATAAATCATAAAGGGCAACACATGTAGGAGTGGAGTGTCATCACATGCCATCCTCAAAACATAATAACATAAGACACTAGCCTGATGGACATGTGGAGCCATTTCAACCTATGAGAGACTAAAAGAGATTACCTTACTGTCTTCACACCCTTCTCATGCTTATCCTAAAACATCCTCCCTAGGACTAAGTCACGAGGCTCAAATCAATTTATCATCTTATTAATTAATCTAGCTACCCAAGCCATCAATTATTAGATTATCACTTATTTACAAATAATGGTAAACTCCAATGTGCCCTGGTGGTCTAAACTTCATGAATCATTACAAGGAACCTCATGGAAGCCTATCTCTCATGACCCCAATCATCACAAGAAAGTCCACTCCCCCTGACATGGCCCAACAATAAATCTCAATTGGCTCTAACCATAATAAATATATGAAAATAACACTCAATGCAACCAATAACATCCACACATACTCTCACAACATATGCAAGGCTACAACAACATCAAAGATAATAAATGATAACATCATAGCAAGGCCTACTCACTTGCTAGTCCAAAACAATATAATATTCATCTCAAACATCCATGGCTTATCAACATGGAAGAGAGTGTAAAATATCCACAATGGCATAGAGAGGTAAATATACTTAAACCATCAAAACTAATCAAAACTAATCAAACCCAAAACAGGAAAATATTAGCAGAATTCAAATAAAGCCTCTGGTACAAAAATCAACTTGGGAAAATACCTCAAAAATGACCAAAACTAAGAAAACATAGAACAAAAACAATTTATCATGTTTATCCCATAGAACAACACTTCTGTCCAATAGAACACCGCTTTCATCTTGTAGGATAGCACAAAAATTTCCAGAATCGCGCATACATCTTCTAAGACAGCTCATGCATTCCTAGATTCGTGCTTACGCCCTCTGAGACAACGCTTATGCTATGCAGAACAACACAAACATAATACATAATAGCATTTTTACATATTTAAACAATGCATTCACTAAAACAATGCATTTACATATTTCACATGGAAAACTCAGAAGACTTACGATAGAAAAATAAATTCCAAACTTAAACAAAGGGGCTCGAAAAACACATGAATAGAGATGCCCAGAAACAAGGAATACATAAGTGTAAAGAAGGTAAATAAATTCAAACTATAAATCAAGATTCAACAAAAATTTCTTCATGTTAATAGGAAAATAAATTCCAAACTTAAACAAAGGGGCTCGAAAAACAAATGAATAGAGATGCCCAGAAATAAGGAATACATAGGTGTAAAGAAGGTAAATAAATTCAAACTATAAATCAAGATTCAACAAAAATTTCTTCACGTTAATAGGCATACAGAACCACTTCAAACTCAGAAAAAAACCAATGAAATCAAATCCAAACTTTCTCAGACTGAAAGACTCACAAGGGGAAAAATATCCATTCAAACTCCCATACAAAACAAGAGATTCAACAACCCAAGCTCATATAGAAATCTGACAAAGCCGTGAAATGGCATTTCCAGACAATTAAAAAATTGTTCCCAACAACAAGAGTAAAAGAAATCCAAAACCAGGGAAGAATGCTTGCTGAAAAAATTTCTAGTGAATAGCCAACCCAAAAACCATCACAGGAATGAAAATAAAAAGCACCAATAAACAAAAACCCTAGCCTCAATCTCGGCCAATCAAAATATTCTATTATAGAATATATTTTACCAACCCACCATATATTATAATTTATTCTCTCATTTTCAATTTAGCCAATGAGAGTAAAGGGTAGGTATAGTAAATATAAAATATACTTATCCAACAAAGTGGGAATGTTTTATTATTGTTTTAATTTAATGTGTTCATACACCCCACTTAGGAAATAAAAGTCAAACTATTAAATAAACATAAGCTATAAATAAATAATCCAAATGGGGATTAAAATTAAATAAACCAAAAGCTAATAAAATAAAATAGAGAACCAAATAAATATAAGATATCAAATAAATACTAAAACATAGAAAATCAAATAAATAATTAAATAATCAAATACCATTAAGGATTAAATCACAAATATAAAATAAATATTAAACAACAATAAAGCTTACCAAATGTAAAATAATCATAAAATCAATAAACGTTAACTATGAAATAAATATAAATGCCAAATAATTAAATTTTTAAAATTGATATATTAAATACATTAAAATAAACATTATTAAATATAAAACCACATATCAAGATCCACATAATTAATCTAACATAATCAAGTAAATCAACTGACATAAATCGAACTCACAATAACAAGAAGACCAATCTTACTAACTGACATGGCGAATTATGCCAAGACGCTGACTACTCATGGTGAACAACTTGGACCTAGATTATGTGAAGGGAACTCATGTCATCTCCTAACCACATAAGCCATTGGAACTAAAGACACACTCAGACCTGTGAAGCTAGGTGGAGTCGATGTCTGGTACCTACAAAGTCCTGCAACCACAAAACAATAATACCACATATACATATACATATATAAAACAAGAAAGTGACAGAGACTCGCAATGACACATCTCACTCGCAATGAGTGATGTGGAGTCATCTTTATCACAAAGACAACCAAACAATAGTCAAACACATCTCATAGACATCTCATCAAATGTAATCATGAAGTAGGGTTAGCGTAATCGTAATCATCATTGAAACCATGATAAATCAAATCTATTGATAATCTATCACATAGTGAGCATATAGAATCCATCGAGTACATATATCATCAAATCACATGATCAATCATGATAGTACCAACATCCATATAGATCATCAAAATAGCATATGTCCAATAGTGTCTAACATCAATGATAAGTAAATGAAGCACATGAGTAATCATCATCCAAATCATCAAATAATGTCTAGATAAGTCTATCAAGCATAATATAAAAGTCAACTCTAGTCAAAATAAGTTAGATCAAGGGTGGACGCTACAACTAAGATACCACATACCACCACAAGACAAATCTAAGCATGACTAATACTGATAGGATACTAGCTAAACCTAGAGTGTAGAATGAGATTTTATGTCACCTCTGATCAACTTGCCATTGGGATAAAGACACGCTCAGACCTATGAAGCCAAGTGAAGTAAATGTCTAGTAGCTACAAACGTGTCACCACCAAAGTACACACAAAAACATATGTATAGAGCATATAACATGAAATAATTAGACAAGTGAAAGGGAGTCACAACATCATATCATACTCATAAATGAGTGGTGTGACATCATCCCTAACACAACCATAGTAGAAGGCAATCATGACAACCAAACACTATTGCAAACATCATATCCAATATAATTGCATGGTAAGGTTAGCATATAGTAAGATACCATCATATCATTATAAGCAATTATGAACCTCGCGTATATAATAAGTGTATATAGATCATCAATGTAAGTCCATCCATCATAATAGTCCATGAATATCATGATCCATATGAAACCATAATGTCAACTGCAAATATGATACATGTCTATCATCAATTATAAAACATCCAAGTCATAGATAAATCCATAAACATCTATCAAAAGAATCATAAAACAGTCTAAGCTATATCCATATAGTCTATCGATGCACAAAAAGAAAGATGAACCAGGGACAGGAACTACACAAACTACAACCAAATGGATACCTTTTGCATATAGTATATTTTCATTTAGATTTGTTGACTTAGGATTAACCTTGCAGAAAGTTATGAAAATGTAATTTTAAAATTTAACTAGTAAATGCATAATTATTGATATCGATTATTTAATATTCTTCTACAAAACTAGGCTTGACCATATGGTTAATCTACAAAATATACTACAACAATGTAAGGATAATTAAATATCATTCAACCCAAACAAGTTATTTTTTTGGAGTAATATGATTAGGCAAAATACTAGGTCATACAATAGCTGGGCATGGGTTCTAGCAAAAAGGAGTTGAAATGTTTCTTTAAAAAGATAAATTTTGTCAGGAAATTATTGCTAGTTTCATATAAATTGTGAAATCACTACATGATATTCTAATGAAGGACATAATAAAATAACATGGAAAACCAAAAAAAGTAGTCCTTTAAGGAAATCAAAAGATTCATCATAAAGGCTCTAATTTTGATTTTTCTTGATTGCATAGACCAGTTTACATTTACTCCTTGACATCTAAGAATTCCTATGTAGCCATATTCACATAGAGAGAATATATTAATTATAAAAATCCTATCAAATTTATGTGTTCTCTATTAAAAAATGTTGAAGTAGATGTCTTTATGTGCAGAAGCATTATTTAATTTGTCTAAGATATAAAAAAGTAGACATTATATTATTGGAACCAAAGTATCTTCTTTCCTAGCTAATGCTATAGTTAATATTTAATGATGCAAAGTGAACTCAATGAGTGTGAAGAAAAATAAATGGTTATACTACAAGGATACAATATTGAAATTTTCCCTACGAAACTAGTCAAGGGCAAGGATTATCACAAACATTGATACTATTGTATGTATAGATTGATTTTTAAAAGTACACAATAAGTGGGATAACAAAAAAAGACTAATATAATGTTGAACACCCAACAAAACTAAGAGGGGAGGCTAAATTAGTTCAAAACTTCAAGACTAATATAAGGTTTTCAAATCATTCACATAATCTTCTCACAAAATTCACTTCTCATCCATACTTATTTCATCCATCTGCACTATAATGGTGAAAAATTAGGGTTTCCACCATTAGATGTATGAAAAATGCTAATTTTTACTCGGAGACCATTACACTAGGGAAATATAGGAATTAAATAGATCTAAACCTAAGAGGTCTAGATGTTTATCAGATTCAGGGGTGTTGAATGATCACTCTTCTTTCCCTTGAGTTGAATTGATTTATTGAAGATACTGAAATGAAGGGTAAATGGGGTAACATTGATGTAAAAATGTGCAAAAATTGAGCTACAATCATTAGATCAGGCCACGAACTTGTATCTAAGGATTGTAGGAGGATTCAAACATGTTCCCAGAAGGAGCTCCTGATTTATCGGGGTTGGTGTGATGGTCACTCTGGTCCTCCCAACTTTTCGCACTCCAATGGGGGATCAATTCATCTCTGTAAATAAGTCTTATCTTGAATATCATAGCTTCGTACCTACTTCCTACACATAGAAAGAAGGGGAAATAGATTGGAAATTGGGGTTTGCCTGAGTCAAACCTCGGTTTAGGAATTGACTTTGAATGAAATGTTGCAAATAATGAAATAAATAATGGAAGGACATATCTTAGATTTGCAATAACTTATAATGATGATTTTCTTCTTGAATGTAATCACATATATTGTATGAAATGTCATGAGAAGGACAAAACCCTAATCACACACACAAGCTTTCATAAGAATGATGTGACATTCTCCACAATGATTAAATGAAGAATATGTAGCCTTGAAGACCTCTAAAAATGCATTATGATGAACACTTCAATGCTTGAATGCTTGATTGCTTGAATGTGAAGACTTAGAATATTGAGGTATGAAATTATGTTTATAAAATGCCTTTGTATATGAGGATCTAGGTCAATTTACCAATCAGGCCAACCTCCAATAGTCATATTGAGCCACCAACTTCATTTCACATCGGAGAGATGAGTCACACTTCCTCCTTGAAAAATGGGCCCCAAAGATGGGTACCAGGGTGCTGTGCGGTTTGATCCAAGACTAGGGCACTAGTGGTGCCTTGTTCCTCCTAAATCAAGGGCTAAAATTAAGGCCCAAGGAGGAGGACACACCTCTAGAGCATCATTTGGTAGGTGTTTAAGGCATAAAAGTTAGAGTTAAGGAATTGAATGGACCCAAATAGGAAATGAGGGGGATACACACTAAAGTAGGGGCATAAACATGAGGTGTAAATTGGCCTGGTGACAATTTACGATGCTATGTGCACATCTTAAATATAAGATACAACATTAAAATCCTAGAATTAAGGGTTGGCCAAAATAGAACAAGCAATATTACACAAAATAAGCCACCTAGACCTAAAATACTTAGATTGGTCTAGTCCAGGAGAAAGAGGGAAGCAAAACATATCATAATACATCATTCCATGAATAATCCAACAATCTGCACATGCTAACGCATACTCCAAACGATGTTATAAAGCATAATGTGTAGACATATTTAACTAGTCAACCACATAACTACTTCCAATGCAAAATACTCTATGTGGATATCCACACACCAAGGTGAGACCCAAATAAACCTCTTAACACATCTTCCAACACATATCTGGACCAAAATAACATGATCTAATAAACTGCAATGCAATTAACAACATATCCGGAGGGCACCAAAAGCATTCTAGACAACCTTGAATACAAGATGACACAACCAACACTAAAAGAGTATCCAAACCAACATCCATCTAGATAACCAAGGTTTGACAAAGCATATTCAAACTAATATCCATCTAGATAGCTAGGTTTGATATCAATGAAAACCATACAAGCTTGTGCTAACAACAATCTCCAACTTACAATGATATTATGTTCTACCTACTGAATAAACAATGCCTAGATTAGTATAATTCTACCCATAAGAGAGCACTCAAGTTGAAAATTATTCCATATATGATCAAATAAAGAATATTACACAAAATAAAATTTGAATGCATCTACTTAAAGTGACTTAACCATGATGAAGATCAAAAGGTCCTCATAGAATTTCATGGGTAGTATGCTATAGTTTATGGTTTTGAAAATGATACAAATCATAAAATCCATCTTTGTCGATGCACATCAGCATGCCTAGATATGTCACACATGTCAAACTAAAATAACTAGAGAATAGAATCCTATAATCCCTCTTTTAACTTGTCTATGAGGTAAGACCATTTTCTAGTTGGGGATCATATTTAAATGGTACAATCAATCCTAATTTTCATATAGGACATAATTCGTCATTATAACAAGATACCCATTTTCCAGTTGGGGATCATATTTGAATGGTACAATCAATCCTCATTTTTGTATAGGACATAATTCATCATCATAACAAGATACTATTGTTTTCACTAGATTGAAGCAAGACCATATAAAAAATGCATCGTCAAGCTAGTAATTAAGTTACTTGATGAAAATATAAAGGCCAAAATTGGGATTCCTTTTACTTTGGTATGTGAAAATGGCCATGCCTTTTCTTTATGTTTTTTAATGTAATGGGAATATGAACATGGAATTATTTGAATTAATATCCACAAGGATGTTGTGATTAAGTTTTCTCAACCTTTGTAAGTCCTAACATTTTTAATTGGATTTATTTATTTAATATTTGATTTAATTTTATGAGCCTACTAGAACACTTCATTTGTATATGGTATTTCATCATCTTGTAGGGGTTGGCTTTTTGACTTGTCATATTATTGGGAAGGTGACATGGAATTTTTGTCTACACATGAGGAAGTAGGTGGACCACACTTAGATGATCTTGGATTATTGATAGGTAAGTACCATGTGTCATGTAAAGACAATCTTACGATATAATCTATGAAAAATTTTATGACACAAATACCCATG
>NW_026730104.1:0-24000 GCF_030272615.1 Cryptomeria japonica
GTCACATATTTGTAATACAAAATATATGTTCAAAATTGCCATATAGGCATACAACATGGTATCCAATAAAGTCAAATAGGAGCTTGCCAAAAGCCATATGGACATAAAATGTCACATATTTGTAATACAAAACATATGTTCAAAATTCCCATATAGGCATACAACATAGGACCCTATTCTATTCATTTCCCTCTAGGGGAAGGAAACAGATCACGAGATATATTTGCCTATCAAGGGAATGGAGATGTATATGATGCAAGTGTCTTTCGAGTACGACCACTCAACCTCCTCTCCAGACTTTTTTGTAACTCCACTTGATACAATGAAAAGAATGATGTTAGCATATACAAAAATTGAATTTTAGATTGACATATAATAGAATAGTCACTTACCGCATACAAATAATCATGATTTTCATCCACAACAGGTGCACATTCATGATTTGGAGTGACAAGCCCCTCCTGTAAGCATCACAATATAAATTAAACTAAATACAAGTGTTGTTAAAATTTTCAATAACATATTATTAAGATAATAAATGTAATGCTAAATTTACTAAATTTACAAATATGTCTCATACTTCTGTTAAAGCAGTTGAACTTGCTATTGCTGCAGCAACACCATGCTCCATTGATGCGTACACAGCAGGAGGAGTCTCTAATGTCAACATCTGAAAATTAAACAAAATATATTGATTAATTGCCAAAACTATCTATATTATTTAATAACAACATTAAAGATAAATTGTTTACCTGGGTGAAAGATTGTCGATGAAATACACTGCGAAGTGTTGATGTTGAAGCTCTAGCATCAAACTATTTGACATCCAAAATGAGTAATTAGAAAATAATTCACATAAGGTTCAACTATCTACATATAATAATTATATTTCTTCACTCGTTGTATACCTGTGGAGTCAACAAAGTCATGAAAAAGGGTGTTGCAGGAATGTTGCTAGTATTGTGAACACTTTGACCCTGATTTTTTATCATAATAATTTACTAATTTAGATATATTCTCAAATTTACATATAAGATTTAATAAAAAGAATGAAATGAACTTGTAATGAAATTCACCTAGGTATCAATGCCAAATGTTTCATTCAGCAAGGATTCTGTCATGACAATATTCTCTGTAGCAAACTCCGCTCATGCACGTGCATTCTTAGAACTATTAGGATCATAAGTGCAAAGAGAACCACAAGATCGAAAAAAATGAGATGGAACTCGATGCCTAGAAGAATCACCATCATCACTCGCATCACCCTCTACTAGAGGCCTAACATACTATATAAGGGTCTGAGTGAGTGAGCTAATGGAGTCTAGATTTTTGACCTCAATACTCTTCTTCACAATGGAAGGAATAAAACATGCTCCACCATAGGTCCGGCCAAGGGTCTTGGTGGGAGATTTGGGTCACACTGTGCACTCTCTCTATCATGTGAGGAACCCCCACCTCTACCTTGGAAATCTAGAAAATCAAAATAGTTTGGGATCTCATTAAGGACAAACTCACAGTACAGTTTTCTCAAAAAGTATTGGGGTACCTCATGATTATTGCATGGGGGCTGATCAAATACCATCCACCACCTAACCCAAAAATTGTTTTTAATCCCTTCATGATGACACCAATGAATAGGGAATCTCCTACATCCAGGGTGTAAAGGTTGATTCATTTGGGGGTCCGTAAAAAGAGCACACAAGTCAAATTTATTAATTTTCTTTTTCTTCACTGCCACATATGATAATTTGTCAGCATAAAATTGCTTTTGTTCTTCCTTCTTACTGGACCAAAAATTTATTTGCCCACTCACAGATTGTATGTGAGATACAATAGATTGCAAAGAACTGGCAAGGTTTGTCCTATGGGAGTTTGTTCCAGTGGGATCTTTTAGCCTTGTGATTAAACCTTCAATCTCTTTTTGGCTATTTTCTATTTGACCTAATAGGTTTTCTTATGTACCTATGGGATGTCCAGGGATTGTAGGAGGTTCTTGATGTGCTTCTTCTTCAATATGGTCTTCATGAGGAGGTGATTGAGTGTTTTCAACATTTTCTTGTCTAATCTCATTTACTGATAATGAAAATAAATTTAAATCAATAAACCTAGTTTAATCTTCAAATTAATTAAAAAATGACAATAAGAAAACAAAAATACATACCTCTTCGAGCTCTTTGATGGTGTGGCGGCATTTTGATGAGAGATGCACAACTTAGTGCCCAATATCAAGCTTTAACAAAGGGTAAGTGCAAGAAAATGGCACCCCAAATTGCCAAAATGCAGGTTTGGGAATGCAGAATGCATCCAAAATGCGGACATGGTTTTTTTTTAAGTTTTAAATGCTCATAAGGCATGTGCCTTATAAGGCGTGCACCTTATGAGCATTTTCTATTTTTTTTAAAGTATGGCACCTTTTTGGTACCACAACTTCATGCATATACCCATACGTGGAATAATGGGAATATAACGAAGAACCTTGTGAGGCACCCTATTTGTTATTTGATATGTTCGATATCTACTGATATGACATTTAGGACATTTAGTTCGAAATTCATGTTGTTTGTGATATATAATATGATCATTGGGACAAGCATCTATTGCTTGATACTCCATTCCAATATCTTTCATAATGGTAGATAATTCTTGGTATGAGTGAAGTAGAATATTTGATGGTGGTAACCAAAACCCACCTATCAATCTACAACAAAAAAATATAATTTGTTAATATAAAGAATATTAATGGTACATGATTCACCATTTATTAACTATAATGACATATATGACATACCTTAACATACGTGAGATTGTTATGTTGGATAAACCATTCATAACCTTCAAGTTCACCAACAACAATACAACGGAGAGAAGAGTTATCAGGGAGCCTTCGTAAAGGGCCTTAGATGCCTTCTCAAGTAGAAGGACATCATGAACAACATCAAGGTCATCTTCATCATCATGATCATCTGCGCTAGTACTAAATGTGTCATCGATCAACGTATTTGTACCATCATCTTCAATTGTGTTTTGTGGCTTATGATCATCATCTTCCATGGGATCGTTATCTTCAGCTTCGCTATTCACACCTCCATGTTCCTCTACTTCGAAAACCATATTCTCCGAGTTGTGTTGATCCATATCATGTGCTCTGGGGTGCTCGACCTATATAAAATTAATAAACATAAATAAACCATGATCATGATCTCATCATCAAGTAATTTCTTATGTATATAAATTGTTAAAACGATATAATGAAAAACACCAATGGATGATAATCATGTCCCCCTTCAATGTGGACATGCAGCCTACAATGTTTCTTAGTTGTTTTGATTAGAAGTCTTCTAGTCTTTAACCCCTTACAAATTTTGTAGGGACAAACAATCTAGCAATTGTCTCCTTATTTTATTGTTCGCATATATTGTCTGGCATGGTCTTTCTTCACAGGCAAAAAAATTGGGCTATAGAACTAGTTAAATAGTAATTTAATAGTAATATAGAATATTTAATAATTATAGTAATATTAAGTTTTAACAGTAATACAGAATATTTAATAATTACAGTAATATTAAGTTTTAATAGTAATACAAAATATTTAATGAAAAAAATAATTTAATATTACTGTTAATATTTAATATGACTCTTCTTTTCATCTCAAAACATATCTAATGACTTTGTGGTGATTTAGAGCAGGTGATATGCTAATGGATTTGTGGTATGCAATACTTGTATCATATCTTAAGTTGACTAATGTCTAATTGGGGTAATCCATGAGTGTCTAATGTGAATTCATTATCAATGTTGTGAAGTCATCGATAGTATGGTGACAAGTAAGACAAAATTATCAGCCACACCTTGGGTGCAAGTGAATGGTATTACATATACTTTTGGGATGAACACCATTGAGAGTCATAGACCCAAGTTAGTCTAAAAGGAAAATAACTATCCATTCCCATGCTCATGCATACTTGCATGACTAATGCTGCCCTTGTGTATCCTAAACATTGGAGAGACCTTATTTGACTTGCCTAATCAATGTGGTTGCTGTCCTAATATGAAATACTGAGTTCTACCCTTGCCTCTGCACCAAACTTCTCACATCATTTTTCTTCACCAAAAAAAAATGTTCCTAATCTTCCTCAATACCCTCAATGGAGGGGCATGTATAATGGTTTCAACATACAAAGTCAATGATCATACACTCCATTCTTCTAGACACCCTTGGATACATTACTTGGCTTCTAGGCTTGGGAAAACTAATATGAATTGAGCTAATACCATGAGGATAGGGTCAAATTTCATGGCAACTGATCATAATTTGTGAAGACGGGTTTCACACCTAAGTGTTGGCTCTCAACAATGCCACATCTCCAAAATTGTCAATCTCAAGACATCTCCTATTGGGTCAACACTCATTGATGGCCACAAGGCCAAATCAATGTATCTACGCTTCAAACTCCTTACTCTAGGCTTGGAGGACCCTACACAAGGTCTATTAATTTTACCATTATAATTATTTTTTAATGGATGGGGATCTATATTATCATTTCCAAAATAGTGTTATGCATATTCACAAAAAGAAAGGTAAGTGGAAAGAGCGACATCATGTTGTGATGTATTCACACATCGCCCCATTGCAAATGGGGACCCCCACTTTTTCGCTTTCTAGATTATTTGTCTTAGCTTAGTTGGTTGTTTTCAAATCTTTGTTGTTAACCTTTTATTCGTAGTTGCTTAGGATATGGCCAAGTATTTATCTTTGAAATGAAGTGAGATTTAACATTCCCTTTGCCTAGCCAAGGCATAATCCCTTCCACTTCCGTTGATCCTGTCAATGGGTGCCCAAACCCAATCATTCCCATTTCCACCTCCCCTAACACTCTTCACTTCCATTTACCATACCTTCTAACTCACCTACCTTCCTATCCTCTATCCTCCATCCACCTTTCATACCCCATGCCTTAACCTCCTTCACATCTTAACTTAAACCTACCCTTCCATCTTACACCCTCACCTCCCTCCACTAACTTCCTTTCCACCTTACCCCTACCCCTATTCTATCCTAGCATCTCCCTTCCCCTCATACCTTCTATCTCACACTCCCCTCCACACTACCTACCCCTTTACCCCTTTATTCCCCTAAAATCACCTATTCTAACCCCCATCCCATAAGTCTTACTTCCTTTATTTCCCTAAGCTTATCTCTACCACACACCTATTAACCTACCCTTTCCATCTTATCACCTACCCCCATCCTAGCCTAACCATATCCTATCCCTATCCTAACCTACCACCCTACCACCTTACCCTTTTTCCTTGCTCCTTATAACTCCCATTATAACCTACATCCCCTTTACCCTTTCATTACCCCCTTATACCTCCCACTCCACTTTATTCCCTAACATATCCTAACTCCAACCCCTTCTACCTCCCACATGTTAAACCTCTTTCCTCCCCACTTATCTCCTTCTTCCATCATTTATATCCCTTATGTCCCCCTTTCCCCACACATCCCATTCCCTCCTCTTTCTTCACGTAGCAGCTACCCTTAACAATTCCTACCACTCCCCCCTCACATTTCTCTCCACCATATCATATCATCCTTTTGGGCCCCACACACTCAAAAATGGAGAATCAAACAAGATTTTTTAAGGACACAATTTAAGGTGTGGCACTTAGAAAATAAACAAGCTAGCCTTTGAAGGGAAAGATGTGTCACATGAACAAAACCATTTGGGGGATTTATATTCAAAATCAGATCATAAGGAGAGCATAAGTAAATGAAAAGGCAAAGATACAAATTCATATTTGAATTGAGGTAATCAGATTTTAAGGAGAATTCAAGAGGTGCAGATTTAAGTGAATAATCTGACAGACATGGATTTCAATCTACATCGGATTCTGGAAACAAGTATATGTAGTCTTGATATGAATTCAAGAAGAGATTAATACAATCTAGTGAATAAGATCAAACTTAAACCAAATCGGAGAAGAAGGGAAGTAATTCTTGAAGACAAACAAGTTTTTCATATTCAATTCTAGGTGTTTTCCTCTCGTTCTTGTGTCACAACTTACCTAGGCTCTGAAGGGAGTCCAATTGACAAATGACCTTTCCAATGGGGCTCGCTGCTTATTTTGGTTACTTCAGAGCATCAACACAAATCAATTCATCATCCTTGATCTTTGTTTTCCTCAAGCCACCTAGATCAACAACTTGAAGGAATTTGAGGAGTTAGTAGCTAGTTCTTCAATATCAATATAGCTGAACAAAATAAAACACAAAATTGATAATTACAATATAGCTGAACAAAATGATCTTTATTTTAATCGAGTGTGTTTACAAAATGGGCAAACTTTGTAGTGGAGATGAATGCCTTCTATTCTGGTTACATGATTCAAATTCAGCCACTATATAGCTTTCAAAAAGAGGAAAACTTACTAAAAGTAGTATATTTGGGATCTTGGTGGAACCAAAGAATCATCACACCTAGTACTAACTAGTGTCCTTGGAAGTTGAAATGAGCATTCAAATAAGGACAAACCTAATGGAAAATTGACAATGTTTATTGGAAAATTATTTATTTGGCACCCCCATTTGTCAAGGCCATAACTCTTGTCTATAACTACCATTAAGATTATATTCTCAACAATTGATTCAATCTCTTGAGCTTGGTGACTAAGACACTAGTGGTCCAAAATTGAGAATAGGGTCAAGTGACTAAGACACTAGTGGTCCAAAATCGAGAATAGGGTCAAGGAATTGTTATGGTATTGAATATAATTTTGAGTCAAGGAAGTTCTCTCAACTATTCCATAGATCAATGGCAATGAGTGTGTCAATTTAGAAACAAACTTTGAGATGCACACTCTAATTAGTAAGCTCCTTTTTAGTAACATCATGTAGCAAAGTCTATAGGTGCTTTGTGTAAACCTTTCCTTGTAGTTTTTATCTTTGTGTTATCCAAAATCTATTTTTCTACATGTGCCATATCCTTGATAATGGAATTTAATAATATGTTGAGCTCATTACTATTTTCTTAGACAAATGTGTATTCAATTTTTTTTAACAATGCTTTCTATTTGAGTTGAAACCATAAAAAATTTCAAATAATATTTGAATTTTATATTATTGGAATGTTTATTAATCAAATTTTTGTATCCTATCCATATAGAATGTTTTCACACCACACTATCATCCTTGACTCATGTGTGTGATGCAGAGGTAAGGGCATGTAGAATGGTTTCAACATACAAAGTCAATGATCATACAGTCCATTCTTATAGACACCCTTGGATACATTAATTGGCTTCTAGGCTTGGGAAAACTAATATGAAAGAGGTAGAAACTAAAGGTATCCAAGACCTCCCAAGGTCTCTTTGTTGTGTCACAATGATGCAAGATAACTAATTGTGTTGTTTGGACAACTAAGATAACTACGGTTTTTATTCACCAAAGGGACCATGATAAATTGGGATGTTGTTTGGACAATGGGTGTTGATTGTGAAGATGAATATGGGGCTGTCATTTATCTTTATTTCCTTTGGATCTAGTGATGAGTCCAATCTCTAATAATTTTCCTTTGTTGGGAGTTAATCTTAGAACCCTCTTGAACTTCTCAAGAGAGAACAATGGCATATGCTCTAGCTTGTTCTTTCCCTCCCTCTAGAACCAATTTTGTTGATGGGTCTTTTGACACACTCAACATAGAATAAGTATCACCACTTAATCTCTCTTATAAAATAGTAGAAACTAAAGGTATTCCAGACCTCCCAAGGTAACAATGATACAAGATAACAAAGTGTTCATGTGGCTAGTTTGTTCAAGGGGAAAATGTCACTAATCAAGTTGAAATGTCGATTTCTCAATCTGCCTAAGCTAAAAGGTTAAAATAAATTGCAAAAGATAGAACAAGGCTACGAGAAAATGAATCATCAGTATTACCTAAACCCACATTATCAACAAAATCTAGAAATAACCTTGTATGTAAATAATTTATCATGCCAAAATTGCCAATTCTAACATGAAAATGAGACCAAGGAAAGCTCTAGAATAACTACTACTATTCATTCACATGTTCATTATTAACCTCAATCACCATGAAAGATGCACACATTGATTATAACAAAGAAGATGTTTCATAAATGTAAATATTAATTCAAGACTAAGGAAAATGAAAGAAATAGAAGAATACCAAGCAATCAAAAAAGACTACCAATACTGTTGCAAACTATGAAATTCATTTCCATTAATTTTTCAAAATATACCAGCAAAGCACAAGTATTCAATCTATAGCCTCTTACTAAATGTCTTTTGAAATAAAACAAACTAAGTAGTGTTACTAAACTTGGACCTTAAATAATCAATTCTTAGACTCTCAAAATGAATTTTGAAATTACATTTATAGGGAAACTTCCTCCTCAAAATTAGAGATTAAAATACACCCAAAACCCTATCAAACTAAGAGGTACAATAAACACACAAGATACTAGCCTATAATTGAATTAAGAACTATAATTTGACTCATGAAAATGAAGTATAAGTCAGAAGGAACTTAGAATATGGATTTTTCAAGCGTTGGGAATTGATAGTTGTAACTCAAATTATTGAGAATGAGCACATTGCACCTTAAGTTGAATTGAGAATGATCAAACTATTGAGAATGATCATACAATCCATTCTTCTAGACACCCTTGGATACATTAATTGGCTTCTAGGCTTGGGAAAACTAATATGAATTGAGCCAACAAAATGAGGATAGGGTCAAGTATCATGACAACTGATCATAATTTGTGAAGACAGGGTTCACACTCATTGATGGTCATTTTGCAACTCACCTTGAGTCTACATGAGCTGCAGAAGCTTGTAATAAGTATGGATGATTGTCTCCTTCCAATATGTAGTCCTTTCATATTTTAGGTGCCTACACACTATGTTGTTGTTAAGTATTTATGTAGTCTTAAGATATCTCATAACTCCATTACATGTCCAGACTTGGGTTTACAAACACAACTCTATCAAAACAAAAACAATATCACTAGTAAAACTATGACTATGACAATTAACACCCTTAGGACAGTCATAGAAATTTAATCTATTTCATTTGGTTTTTATCCACAAACCCTTCTGAAGGTTGCATAGGGTCCCCTCACCCCTCTCTCTATCATCAACCACTTCAAAATACCAATCGCTTGGTCTTTCCACCAAATTATTCACTCTTACTGCCTTTTACTATCTGATACATAGAGATATCAGACTGTCCTCATGTCCAAACATGTACCAATTCTAATTTGGAGCCCTGCACACAACATAATATGATACATAGCATGATACCCAAGTTAGCATGATACACTTATGGTTACTCCCACCCAAGTGCAAACACAAGAAGCAATGGAAATGGATGTGGACCAAGACAACTCAAGAATTATCATGACAATAAAAGACCAATAAAATTTATTTTCAGAGCCTAAGGCCAAACAAAATGAAAAGAGAAGAAACATGGAGTCAAAGAAGCATGGAGAACAAGAAAAAGAGGATCTATCTAGGCCCCCACTCCCAAGATGACTCCTCCAAAATTTTAAACTTAGGTGTACAAGCAACAAGATGAAGAACAAAGGCCAAAGTAGGTTGTAACTACCATGAACCCATCCATCCAAAGTGATGAGAATCTAGATGTTCCTAAGTGGCTACAATTCAACTTTGAAAGGATAAAGAATAGAGTATTGAAGAGAGTAAGTTTGCAAAAGATGATCGTTGAGGTTGAGGCCGCAAGGAAGCCAAAGAAGGCAATGACCTTGTATGCCACCTAAAACTATGCAAAAGGAGAGATAGTTGCAAACATCAATATCCCAATGCCAAATAAGGATGACTGAGAAATGAATCCTTTTGATCATTAGGGAACTTGAGTGAAATTTAGAAAATAAATTAAATGGGGAGAAGTAGCAACTTTAGATGCAACTATTGAGACTATAAAGGTAAGGATGCAAAAATTATACCAATCTAAACAAGAAAGGAAGGCTATTTAGTATCATAGTACATGAACAACTCTTTAAAGATCTTGATGCCCCATGAGCTTCTAAAGTTTTAGAGATACTGATGCCTACTTTTCTTCCTAAAAAACAAATGGAATATTTGTATGATATGAAGGGTAAAGCTACAATGATGGATACGTGGGTTATGGAGCAAATGAATCACATCAGAACCTTCTTTGCTAAGTTCTACAATGTTTATCATAAAGCCAGTAAATTGGAATTAATAATGTCAACCTGTGCTAATCAATGGGAGAAAGATGAGGAAGTGAAATTAAAATGTTGAGTGAAAATAAAATCAAAGAAGTTGATGTATTGAGAGATGAAGATAATGGCTTCATTCAAAGTAGTCTAGACGAGCTAATATTCAAGCTAGAAATCACAGAAGGAAAAATAACTAAGATGGTGAAGTGCCATTATCCCATGTTAACTGAGCATTGGGCTTATGACGAATACATAATAATCAATTTGGGGGATCATCCCTTTAGATCAGATAAGGATTGGTTGGACACTATATAAGTTATTTTGTCTAAATGGGATAAGAAGGTGGAAGGGAAGTTTGGGCCAAATAGTAAATTTGATGAACAAGTCTTGAATGAATGTATGGGGTTAATTGTGGCTACATCTCATGCTGCCAATGTGGTGAAAGCCTTAGAGAATTCCATTACTAAACTAAATAAATTTGTTAGAGTTGTTGACTTTCAAATCAAATGGATAGATGGGCCAAATGAAAGATCTTTAGTCTAATATTTGTATAATTATAAGGAGTATAAGGAAAGGCAAAAGAAGGATTCCTCCACAAGAAATCCAAGTTCAAATTGATTTGTTTCAAATTTTGATCAAGTAGATGGCAAATAATGGATTCTTAGTTAATTCAAAGTGATGACCTAGCAAGCTTATCTTTATTTAAGTAAGGGCCTAGTGATTTCTTGTGTTCTCAGACATAAAAGTCTACTAAAATGAACTTTTCTTTGTATTAGCTACTTCACCGACTTGGGAGATCCATTGGATGTGTTAGAGGAGTGGATTTTTTGTCATTTCCCTTCAGTTTCATCCATTTTCATTCATTTTTTACAAAGTTGGAGAAAATTTAGTAAAAACTACCAATACCCTAAACTAGGGTAACCTGAGATAATAAGAAAATGGTTTGGGGGTCATTCCAACATTGAAAATCCTTGTCAAGGAGTGGGATGACCCTAGCAATCATGTATTTAATCTTCTTTGTCTTTGCAGGGCCACATGATAATTCTTCCATGTGCTACATGAGTTGGAAGGACTAATTTTTGGGTGTCTTAGTTTTTCAGGATAATATTTTGATGGTGAGTTGGGTTGTGAATGAAAAGATCAGGCTTTGGAAGGTTGGAGAAGGGATAGGCACAAGGTATGTGAAGATACCACAAACTTGTTCCTAGCTCTACACCCAAATTAGAAAGTTTCCTTCTTTCTACAAGCATTTCAACTTCTTCCTCTACATACATGAAATCCAACTTCAATATACACAAAGTATAAAGGAAAGTGTGAGCTGTCTGAAATTCGTCATGCAAATATTATGCAAATTAAATCCGAAGATCCAATGAATGAATTAAGGTGAAGATTCAATAATTCCTCATTATGCAAATCCAAAATTAAGGTGAAGAATCTACCTCCAATGGTGAGTGTGCCGTTTGATCTTGTCAGGGGTTGAAGTTGACGTGAATGCCTGTGTGGGATTTCAATGCACAAATGAATTGCTCTCTTTTTTTCTTTTTTTTAAGTAATGCCCATTGTCATTGGAATTTCGACGAACGCAGGCACTTTTTTGAAAAAAAAAAAATTCGTTACTAATGCCTTCTCCGTTGAAACCAAATGTGAAATTACCGTTGGAATTCCGACGAATTCGGGCATTTTAAAAAAAAAAATCAAATTTGGTCACAATATACCTTCTCCGTCGGAAACCTAGATCAAATGTATTAGTGATAATAGAATGGCCAAAATGTTAGAAGCCCTTGCCAAAATGGACAAAAGGATTGAGGAGTTAACTAAGCTTCAGACTTTCGGATCCCCAAATGTTATGCATCAGAATGAGAGGTTGATGTCTTCACAAGCTCAGTTGAGTTTTAATCATGACATGCCTCCCATTCAAGCAGATGCCCCCCTGTTCATTCTCTTGATCCGTTGTATGATCAGTTGGACCTATCATGGGTAGAGCATGAGTTACAAAGCATGCCAACTCAGATTTATAGTCAGATGCCTAGGTTTGATGGTTACAACATATGTGAGGGGAATGCACATGTACAAAGGTTTCATAGTTTCATGAAGAAACATTTGTTTATAGAAGAGGACATGTGCATGAGATTTTTTGTTAGATCTCTTGATGCAAGAGCTAAGAATTGGTACTCAAGTTTCCCTGAGAGATCCTTTGCTTGTTGGGGTGAGCTAGTGGGTGCATACATGGAAAAATTTGCAAGAGAGCCCACTGATCTTGTCAAAGAATTATCTCAAATTAGGAGGCAGGATGAAGAAACCAACATTGCTTTTAGTCATAGGTTCACAAGTTCATTGTCATAAATCCCTGAAGGTTTTGGGCCCGATACCCTAGCTTGCATAAGTATGTATTTTGAGGCCTTTGAAGAAGGTTCTAGTGCACTGTTGGAGGATCTCAAAATAGTTGATATGCAGATGGCCTATGATTCTATGGACGTCATGGATAGAATGAGACATGAATACATGAGGAACTTGTTATCAACAAGTCTCAATGATGGTGAAAAGTGTGCTGAAGTTGCAAACAACAACATGGATGTATGTAACTGAGAAATTTCAGCCCCAAAAGATGAAAAATGCATGGTTGACATGGTAGGGATCAAAGAGGAAGAAGGGTGCAGCCTTGAAATTAATGGCCATGAAGTTGTTTGTGCTCGGACTCAAAAAGAAAACCTATCAGCAGATAACATAAGTGAGTCATAGCTTGATGGCACCAACATTAGTAGTGAAGAGCAAGAAGAAGAGGTAGAAGATATAGATTAGAGAAGTGATCTATTAAAAAATGATCAAATTTCAGATTTGTTGTCAATTGAATACTAGAGACACATGGGTAAAGGTGGTTTTAAATCCTTGTGTTTTTCTCATGACAAGGATTGCACTTTTGGTGAAGCCATATATGACACAAGCGTCTATAATTTTTCTTCTACCAGTGAGTGGGTTAGCATGCATAATGATAATGCACATCATGGGGACATGGCGTTTGAGTGCCATGATCAAAGTTATGATAGGCCTAATGAGTGTGATGATGAATCCAATTTATCAAGTACATGTCGGACCTCAGCCTCGTGCATTGAGTTCCATGGTGATGAGTTTTCTTATGATTTGAAGCATTATTTGGAAAACCTTCACATAGATGTGGGAGTTGATCTTAAGTTTGAACCAGAACTTCCAGTGAGCCATAATTACACTCTTGTGAGTGTATATGGGATTTGGACAGCGCTGCAACAACATGCTTGAAAGATGAAGAAATGTATGAACTTATGGGTATGTTGGAGCTTCCAAGTGATCCTTTTTTCCAGAGCAGTGAGTTGTTGTCCCAAAGTAAACCAATATGTGATTTTTTGCTAGTTCATGTACTGGATGAATGTTTGAAATAGTCACAAAGTTTTCAAGAGTGTCCTCTTGAGTTTTTTCAGTTTGACATGCAAACTTGTGATGATTTTTTTTTAAATGATACCAGTTGCATGCTTGTGCAAGAGTTTATTCATTTTCATCTAGGTGATATCTCCATAAGGTGTGACAGTGATTTGAGCCATGATGCATGTTGTGTTCATCTTGGAGGTGTATTTTTCAGTGAGCAAAACACATGTATGTCACACAGTGATCAATAGTTTCAGTCTTGCACCAGTTTCAGATGTTTAATAGCAGCAAGTGCAATGATAGTTTTCAGTATGGTAGCTGGGTAAGAGATGCCAACATGTTTGATCAATGGCATTCCGACTATGTTATCAGATTGGCTTTAGTGCAGTCCAAGGAGAATAATGTTTATGATAGAGGAAAGCACTGGCTAATCTTTTTAGGTGGCCTTGGGCCGTCACATGTGGTTTGATCCTGAAGCCACAATAATTTGGGACAGAAAAGACCTTTTTTGACTCTGCGCCCAATGGAGTAGGCACTTGGTCTGCTCCCCAGAGATCTGGGATCTTGCCACACCCGCAGGGGGCATGCATCCCCAAGCTAGAGCCATTGTTAGGACTTCAAATATTTTGTCTAGATTTGAAGTCCTAGGCTCAAAATTTTGCAGATTGCATTTAGAATCACCTTTCAGAGAAAGATTAAGTAGCTCATTTTGTGAGCTTGCAATTTTGAGCCAGAGAATTGTCAAAGGTCCAGAGGTATCATATAACACGCAGATTATAGTACTGCAGTAGGAAACAATGGTCATATAACATGATGATTATATGAAGTATCAATAACATGACATGTTATTGACCCTGTGCCTAACATCAATATCTCACGTCAATAACATGTTGTGTTATTGATCATCCTGAATTATCTGGGCAACGTGTTATTGACCGTTGAGGCAACAATAGGTGGCTATGTATTTTGCAATGCAGGAGGGAGTCTTTTCGGGCTCCAAAATTCTATTTTTGAGTTGACCGGTCTAGCTAGTCAGCTAACTTAGGTTTCACTGGCTGGAGGGTTCCATGTTGTTGGTGGGCCGGTCTCCATGGTTTATTCTTACCAGCTGGCGATAAGACCATTTTTTATCCCATGAGGCAAGGTGACAAACCAAAGGGTCGCACAGGATAAGGCAAGCGAAGCAGCAAAGGGAAGAAAAGTTATCCCAGGGAGCAGAAGGCAACGTCTAAAGATCGCCCGGGATAACTCCTAGCAAAGAGTTGCAAAGGGGATAAAGTTTTATCCCAAGGTAACTTCCGAAGAGTAAAATCACCATAGAAAAGTTGCCCCGGGGATGTTTCCAATTAGCTTGAAAGGCCCTGGGTTAATTTTACAAAGAAACAAAGAAGATATTATCATGCGGTGGTTAGAAATGCATTTCTTGTGGTCCCAGAATAAGGAAGCAGGATGGAACAAAGAAAAAGTTATCCCCAAGGAATAGAGGGCGTATACAGAGCAATAGTTTGGGTTTAAGTGAGAATATGCATATAGACACTTGGGCTCTGGGATAAGTAAATTAGTAAAGGAGCAATGAAATATTTATCCTGGAGGGTCGCGAAGGTCAAAGAAATGAGGCCCGGGATAAGAAGACAAAAGGGAATACAATGGAAGGCTTATCCTGGGGGGCTGGGAGGTGCATCCATCAATGCTTTGGGATAAGAAATAACAAAGGAGAACAATGAAATCTTATCCTACCAACGTTCTTACCAATTCAAATGAGATTGCAGGATAAGAAGATGAAGAAGAGAAAGAAGGTTCTCCTTATCCCGCGCGTTCCTGCAGGGATAAGGAAAACAATGCAGGATAAGATAGTGATTGTTGCAAAAGATTTGAGGTTTGTCCTACAACATGATGGTGATGATGTTTTGGCAGGGCCAACATTAATACAGATTGGACAGAAATGGTTGAAGGGCTCGATGAGATCGGAGGATTTCCTGTCAAAGGGATTTCAGCGCCTTATTTTCGCCAGAGGGTCACTGACTGAGAAAGAAAGGACACAATGCATATAGATTACTAAATGTGGAAATCTAGATTCAGAGGTCAGTTAGACTGCGGTTGAAGATGAATAAATGTGGTTGGTCTTTGTGTGTCTCGAGGTAGTTACTTCTCAGTTGTCCTAGGGTTCATGATCTCAGGTCTTGGTGGTTGTTCTTGTAGTTGTTTGCATTGATGGTGGCGTGCAGAATTGGAGGTTGGGCACTTCATTGTTTTTTGGATCCCATGCAATGAATTTGTGACAAGTGTACATTCTTGGCCCGAGGCTTGTTTTTGCTCCCTTGTGTTATAAAAGGGAATTCAGGGCCAGGAAGACAGACCCAATTTTTTGATGCATATGTATCAAATAGGCTTTTAGAAGAATTTTAATGACAGATAGTATTTTGCATATTTGGTGCTGAACAGTATCATATATCTTCTAAACATCAATGAGATCATTCTTATTTTTCTCTTATCTCTTGTGTTTTGTTGTATGAATTGCCATGTTAATGACATTCGCAGTTTATCTTCTCTAAGGGGGAATGTGTATTCTCTGATGGGATTCATTTTAAGTGTATGAATTAAATTTTGTCTTGAGTACTACAATATTCTGAGAGAGTGTGAGGATTTTATGAATCCATTCTCATTTTGAGAATTCTGAGCAAGTCTTGAATGTTTAGTATTGAATCTTAATGGTGATACTATGGTGTTGTTTTTCATTGGGTCTTGTATTTGACTGTGTATCACTTTTGATAGGCACTGGTCATATATCTTTCAAGTTTGTGGATCATCCTTCCATTCTTATTTCACCTTTTATATTTCAGCTTTTAGTTTTTCTGTATTAGGAGTAGAAATAGATTAGAGCCATCTTTCAATCCAAGCAAAGTGATAAGAACTAAGGTTCAAGCCAGAATCAATAGTACATATTATGCATTTCCTGGATATTTTCATTGAAAGCATATGATATATAGTGCATTGTTGGTTAGCATAGAGCCAGATTATTGACAACATTGCAATAGGGAAACCCACCTAGGTTTTGTAGAGCCTAAAGTGTAGAAGATTGCAGCTTATACTTAATCTTGTTCGTTGGCCAAGTCCAATCCCAAAGTCTGATCATGAGTTAGTGACTATTTATCTAGGATTTAGGATCTGTTGATTTGGGAACCATCATGACCTAAGACAAAACCCACTCAACAACCCTATTTTCTTCTTTCTGTGTGTAGTAAATTGTCATAGGAGCTACAAGTGAGGAATTCGATATTGTAGACGAGAATCAGAATCATCTTTCGAAGGCATCAAAAGCAAAGGACAAGGACAGTTGGCTCTCCTTAATCTCAAGAACTTTTGATGACTTTCCAATTGTGGATTATGTGTCATCCTAATCTAGAAAACATATAGTCTGTCTACCCTGATATTTAAAAGACCAAGGCAACCTGCTTTCTTTGATCCCTATAATTCAGCTCAAATCTTTCGTCACAAGTTCTGATCCATTTTCCCTAGTGAGATCTAGGTTTATAGCTCTACATGATATCTGGAATATTTTGTTACTGTTGTTTTATATCAACTTCCCATTTTATTCCTTAGATCTAGCATTGCAATTCAACCCTAATTACAATTCAATTTCAACTCTAACAAGGGAAGGATTAACCTGATCTGAATTCAGTCCTTTTAGGATTGGATCAATCAAATTTCCTTCCCTTAATGTAAGGTTGGTCCCAAGAGAAGTTAGTGGCATCCATTAAGGTATTAAAGCCCTAGTTTCCCACACCTTTCCAGTTGTTTGTGTTGGTCATAATATTTAAAATCATTCATATTTGCATGGTGTTATATCATTTGTGTTGAGTCATAAGACAACAAATCTCTTGTCTCAATATGAAAGAGTTGTGATCATTCCCTCGAATGAAAGATAGATAGCATCTTTACTTGGTTTGCATTCCATGCTAAAATCTAAAATGATTATTTTATACATACCATAAAAATACCTTCGAAGAACGTGGCGCAATGGAGTATACCATTGTGGTAGCAGAAACTGTGGATTCTCCAGCTACATTACAATATATTGCTCCTTATACAGGAGCAGCTTTAGCCGAATACTTTATATATAAAGAACAACATACATTAATCATTTATTATGATCTTTCCAAACAAGCACAAGCTTATTGACAAATGTCTCTTCTATTAAGAAGACCCCCTGGCCGGGAAGCTTATCCAGGAGATGTTTTCTATTTACATTCTCGTTTATTAGAAAGAGCAGCTAAATTAAATTCTCAGTTAGGTGGAGGGAGTTTGATTGCTTTACCAATAGTGGAGACTCAAGCTGGAGATGTCTCAGCTTATATTCCAACTAACGTAATTTCCATTATCGACGGGCAAATCTTCTTATCAGTTGATCTATTCAATGTAGGAATTCAACCTACCATTAATGTAGGTCTTTCCGTATCTAGAGTAGGATCCGCAGCTCAGATGAAAGCTATGAAACAAGTAGCTGGAAAATTAGAATTAGAATTAGCTCAACTTGCAGAGTTAGAAGTTTTTGCACAATTCGCTTATGATCTTGATAAAGCTACACAAGATCAATTGGCAAGAGGTCAACGATTACGCGAATTGCTCAAACAATTCTGAGCTGAACATATTAACTTAGTATGTCTGAAGAAACTACGGACAAATTTTATGTTTTAATCACTTCTACAATTATTCAGATTGAGCTCCGATCAAAGAGTATCTGATAAATAAAATATTTTTTTTTGACAAATTGGGAATTAATAATATTCCATTAATAATGTCACATGTGTGATTGATCGGAATCTATTATTGATCTATAGATTAATTAATCAGTGCCCATATCAAATGAAATTATAAATCCAGTATAGCATATAGGTAAATGGGGTAACTTTTTATTTAGTGAATGGGAGGAAATAATATTCAAACTTATTGTACACATAATGAATTGACCTGAATTGATATATGATCTTCTTTTGGCTCCTCTAATGCTAAGTCTTATATTCGGAGGTATAGGAGTAGTATTACTTACTAATATAATTTATTCCGCTCTTTCATTGGGGCTAGTTCTTATTTGTATATCCTTTTTCTATATTATATTGAACGCGGATTTCATAGTTGTTGCACAAATCCTGATCTATATAGGAGCTGTTAATATTTTGATTCTATTTGCCGTGATATTGATGAATAATCCGAAATATCCTAATTATGCCCCTCCCTGGACTATCGGAGATAACATTAGTTCAATAGTTTGTACGAGTCTTTTTTGTTCATTAATTACTATTATCTTGAACATATCATGGTTTGGAATATCTCTGACTCAAAAATCAGATCAAATGTTAGAACAAGATTTAACAAACAATATTCAACATATTGGGGCTCATTTATCCACTAATTTTTTCCTTCCATTCGAACATATTTCTATAATTCTTCTAGTTGCTCTTATAGGAGCCATTACTATAGCTCGTCGAGAAGAAACAATTTGAAAATGAAAGCTCTAGAAGTCATTTATATAAATAAAATTCTAGAAATTTAGAAAAAAGTTATTTATAGAAGAGATTCTATCAAATTTAAATTTTTTGATCCTTCAAAATAGTAATCAAAATTTATTTCAATAAACTAGCCACACCACACAATCAAAATTATAACCCCTATTCAAAGTAGCATTAAATACTTGAAAACTATAGTAATAATTCATTTTATTTCTTAAAAGTGCCCGCTTATTTATCAAGATTCTTGAAAGCAGTTCACGACAATTGCATGTAAGGTCTGCATTGGCCTTGCAAATTTATATGCTAGTTTTTTATATTAAAAACAAAATGAGTATCTTCATTTCCTTAATTTATAAAAGAATTGTCCAAAATTGGATGTTTTTCTTTATTATTTGACTCTTGGATAGTATTGGACCGATTAACCATTATGCAACTTTGTTAATTTGGTTCTTCTTTAGAGATATCTATTTTATTTTTTTAAAATTGCTTTTATATTTGATGTACCAAAATACCATGTAATCAATTCTTTTTTCCATGTCCAAATCTAAGTCCAATTTGTATCTGTGTGTGTGAAAAAGTGGAATAAGTATGTAAGCTGCAAGACACAACACTTCAATTAAGTCATTACATGTATGGTTAGACAAATATAAGCATGAATATTAAAACCATAACAAATCGACTAATTGCCTTCTAAAAGATGCGAGTATAAGATTGCTCTCAGATTTGTATAAGTAATACCAGTGACTAGACTACACCAAGACAAAGGATTTAATCTATATGAGCATGAGATTAAGCTAAATGGATGCAACATTATGCTAGATGGATGAGTAGTAATCTATATGAATTCAAGCAATCATGAAAATATGCAAAAAGCTAAACTAAGATGCAATAATCTCAAAAAGAAAGCACAATATATTCAATGACTCTAGAGCAAAAACTGTATAATAACAATAAATCTCTAGGGTGTTTTGAATGAGAGCCGAAGGCTGAATTTATAGAGAATCACAATAGAGATCAAGAAAAAGCACAATTTAGGATAATTAAAATAATTAAGAAATCAGATTTAGTTAACCTTGAGATAGATTCCAATTATAGTTTAATTGAAATGCATTCATATTATAAGTTTGAGTTTGCATTAGAGATATAATTCAATTAATTCCATGCACTTGAGATAAAAATAGGTAATTCTATGCCATTATTTGATTTATTCAAGAAAAGAGTCTTTTCAATGCAACTGAACTTCTTTTCTCAAAAGCTTTTAGTTCCAATTTTAGAGAATGATTAATAATTCAATTTAATTGTTTTTTTGATTTCAAGTTCTCAATTTAGAAGAAAGAAATAATATCTCAAGTTTGATTTCTCTCTCAATTCAATTCTTTTATTTTATTTTCAATTTAACTCTTGCTTTGTGATTAATTCCTCTTTTGTGATAAATTAATTCTTTTTTTATGATAAATTGGCAAATTTATTAATTAATTAAATATGCTAAGATATTTAATAAATTAAATAGGATAATTGATCAAAATGATATTCTTGGAATGATTTAATTAATTAAATAAATATTTAATTAATATAAAATAATTCACTTGTCATGTGACATTTAATGGTTGAAGAATTAATTAATTGTGTGTTCAAAGTTGATTTAATTTCCTTTGGTTAGGACCTTGGTGATGTTGTCGAGATTAGGGGCCCATGGTTTAGATGACCAATTTTAGGGTATTACTTTTGCCTCTCTTTGAATTAATGTGCGAGCAACGTGTTGGTTCAAAGAATAGTTGATGTCTAGGAGATACCAATACTGAACTTGATTGATCATGAACCAGATAAAGAGCGAGGTGTTTAGCTTGATTTGAAGCAATGAAGCTGAACAAAGTTGATTAAAGCAATACTGATCCCGAACTTGATTAAACTAGGACCGAAAGAGAGCAAAGATAATGAACTTGAACTTGATTGATCAAGAAGCGGATCTTACTGATCTAGAACTTGATTAACTAGACACAGTGAGCGAAGATAAAATTGATCTTGAACTTGATGGATCAAGACACGATGAGAGAAGATAAACTATCCAACTTGATTTGAAGCGATAATACTGAACACCTGCTTAGATTGAGTGTGTGATCAAAGATACTCTTTAAAATTTTGATTGAGATTAAACGAATAATTAGTTTGATAAAAAGTGATGAAACTGATTAACATTAAGAGACTAATTCAGATAAAGACAAATATCAACTTGATTTGAAGCAATGAAACTGATATGCCCCTAGAGATTGATTCGATTCAGATGATCGAGAGATCTCAACTTGATATGAAGCGATAAAGCTGAGATTCCCTTAGCGATAAGGATTTGTTTGACTTTCCTTAGTTGAAAAGATTTTTTTTTTTTTGCTCGACTTTTGATGAAGATTTGAAAATTTTCTCGACATTGAAGATGTGAGGTCATAAGGTCATGAGTATGCCCCCTCGGGAGCGAAATCGAAAGATAGCGAGGGTCAGGTGTATGAATCTATATAAAATGCTTATGTATGCAGCTAACATCTCAATACACAAGTACTCTATAGAAGTTGACAAATACAACCCCATAGTAGCCTGAAGATCTTCTGCAAGCCGAATAACCTGTTACAAGGAGAAGCAATGAAGCAAAATCTGAAGAACAAGAAAAACAAAGGAAAAATATTCTCCAAAAAAGAGAGCTCCAATTCACCAGAAAATGTATATTGAAAAGATGATACAATGAAAAGAAAAAGTAACCCCTAATAGGTCAAGAAACCCTAAAAAGGGAAAACCCTAGGTTTGCACATAATAATTAATTAAAATAATTAATTATATGCACCTAATGTTAGCTTAAGTGTAAAAAAGATAATTGGAAACTTAAAGAATTAAACAAATAATGTTTAATTAATCAAGTAAAGACCCAATTACTCTAACACCCCCCTTAAGCTAGACTTAGGGAGAAGCTAAAACCTAGAACAACTACTGAAAGCATGAAACATGGGCCTTGGCAACAAGGCCTGATCGGGTACCCAAATACAATGAAATCTCTATGAAACGGAGACAAAGGAGAAAACCCAGTGGGAAAAAACTCCTCTCCAAAAAGAGATAAAAGAACATGCTGAAAGAAGAAGAAGGA
Organism: Cryptomeria japonica; assembly: GCF_030272615.1. Lineage (NCBI taxonomy): Eukaryota > Viridiplantae > Streptophyta > Pinopsida > Cupressales > Cupressaceae > Cryptomeria > Cryptomeria japonica. The sequence goes on from NW_026730104.1 coordinate 22,255, forward strand.
AGGAAGGCCTCATAAAGACCCCCCAAGGACAAATTCCTTCACCCCAAGCATAGAGCGCAACTGAAGATAGCGCGACGATGCAAAAGGTTTCGTGAAGATGTCTGCAACCTGCTCAGGAGTGGGAATGTACTCCAAAATGAGAACACCATCCTGAATCAACTGACGGATGAAATGCATGTGAAGCTCAATGTGCTTCGTCCGGTGATGCTCTACCGGGTTGCAGGATATATGAATAGCACTCTGATTGTCACACCAAAGAAAAGTGGGACTATTAGGAGGAAAACCAAACTCAGTCATCAACTGTCGAAGTCATAAGATCTCCTGACTAGCAAGCACAGCAGAGCGGTACTCAACCTCTGTAGATGATAAAGCATGAGCAGTCTGCTTCTTGCAAGACCATGTGATAGGATCAGAGCCAAGACAGAAAACAAAGCCGAAAGTAGACTTCCGATCAGTGACATCACCAACCCAATCTGAGTCAGTGTAGCCAACAATGTGAGGTTCCCCTGATGTATAATGAATGCCATGAGAACTAGTGCCCTGAATGTACCTCAAAATACGTTTGGCAGCTTGCCAATGACTCTCATGAGGATCATGGGAGAATCAAGAGACAAGACCAACCGCAAAGGAAACATCAGGATGGGTGTGAGTCAGGTACAACAAACTGCCAACCAATTGCCTGTAAAGTGTAGAATCGACTGAAGGAGTGGGACAAGATGTGGTCAAAACAACCCCTGACTGAAATGGTGTGGGAGCAGGCTTGCAATCAAGCATGCCGAAGCGTTGAAGCATGTCAAGAGCATACTCCTGCTGGTAGAGAGAGATCCCATCAGAAGACTGAATCACCTGAAGACCAAGGAAATAGTGCAAGAGACCGAGATCTGTCATCTCAAACTGATCCATCAAGGCACGCTGAATATGTTGAATCATAGAGGATGAGCTACCCGTGATGAGAAGATCATCAACATATAGCACAAGAATCAAAATGTCACCCTCAAGAAGCTGAATGTAGACGGTGTGATCAGAATGACTGCAGGAGAACCCAATGGAGAGCAAGAAAGAGTCCATCTTCTCATACCAAGCCCGAGGGGCCTGTTTGAGACCATACAATGAATGCCGAAGTCTGCAAACCAAAGAACTATCCTGCACAAATCCCTGAGGTTGTTCCATGTAGATTTCCTCCTATAGATCCCTGTGCAAGAAGGCACTCTTCACATCCATCTGAAAAATAGGCCAACGCCGAGAAGCTGCAAGAGACAGTACAAAGCGAATGGAATTCATCTTGGCGACAGGGGCAAATGTCTCGGAGTAATCAATACCCTCAACCTGTGAAAAACCCTTCGCACCAAGACATGCCTTGTACTTATCAATGGAACCATCAGCAACATATTTAGTGCGATACAACTAGCGACACCTAACCATCTTTCTGCCCTTAGGAAGAGGACAGAGATCCCATGTATGATTCCTCATCAAAGAAGAATAGGGAACAGTAAATTGATGCTGCTGAGGGGTGTAGGGAACAGTAAATTGATGCTGCAAACCATGCTCAGTGCAAAAATCTCTGAATGCCTGATTCACATACTCCCCCCCATTATCTATATGTATCCGCCAAATAGAACAGCCAAACTGCTTCTCGACAAATGTCTTGAAGATTTGAAATGAATCAAAGACATCAGACTTATACTTAAGAAAGTACACCCATGTGCGTCTGGAGAAGTCATCAATAAACGTGAGTACATACTTGGC